>NC_089752.1:31136383-31266383 GCF_040412425.1 Macrobrachium rosenbergii
GTCTGCCCCTGCCCTTGTGAACCAAATAGCCTTAGACATTTAACTGCCAACTTGCTACATGCAAGAGTCTTCTGACTATCAGCGGTCCAGTGGCGCTTGACACAGTCCCCCCCCTTTACATTCACGTTGAGCTAAACTTAGAAACATCAACCAGTCTAAACAGCAGTGGTTTTCATTTGCATGTCAAACTCTTTCAGGGTTGTAGCCGTTTCAGATTTATTTATTTGCTTTGCATAGTCTTGCTTTTATTGCACATTGTATGTACCTTGTTTGCTGCTCAGTCAGCCATTTCATATTAATTTCCTGATTGCTCAGTTTGTAAATAAATTCTATTTAAAGTTAATTAACTGGTTTGAAAGGCGACCTCCTTTTCCCCGTTTAACTAGATAATAATCAAGGTAAGTCATCTTAGTCATTAGATTCATTGCTTATATTCTGAGTGCTAGGTGTTGGCCTGTAAGGCAAATGACAGTAAAAATCCAACTTCATTCTTCCAACCGGCCTCAAAACATAACAATATATATATATATATATATATATATATATATATATATATATATATATATATATATATATATTATATTTGTGTGCGTGTGTGTAAAGGCTCATCATCACCCGCTTTTTCTTAAATATTCCCTCTATCTTAACATGTTTTATATCATAAATAGTGCCCCATCAACAACTTTATACCCTCGTCTATGAGAGTTTAGAAATGACTCACTGTTCAGCTCGAAATACTTCTGACTACTGACTTCCACGAGAATCAAGATGTAATATTAAATCAGGCTCTTCCGAGGTGAACGTAGCCTGTACTGGAAACACCACACCCACATTCATATGTACATCAAACATACATATATCATATATTATTTTAATCCATTGCAACGCTCACCAGGCTCCTCCATGTCACTTTCTGTGGCATCTTACTCGTGTGTTGAAGACTGCTTGAGGTTACCTTTCGAATTCCAGAGGTGTTCTGAAAAATATGCATTTCATGACGAAATATAAACATCTTGTCAGCAATGACGACGACGATGACTCTTGAATAAACAAGAATAAATTACATTTCACCCTCTCGTATATCTAAATAACTGTGTGAAAAAGTGTGAAGTGAGTTCATGCAAGGCTGAAACCTCTCAAGGATAATGCCGACTGCATCACGAAAGGGTTCAAAACCTGGTACATAACAGGGATTTAGTAACTGCCTATGCCTGTCTGTGCTAGGGCATTATCTATTTCTTGGTTACCAACTATTTCATCCATTTAACAGATTTATTTATCTCTAATTGTACTCTTCTGCAGTCTTTGTTTTTTTAATTTCTCGTATCATCTCTTTCCAGTATAATGTTTGAAAGCTTGTTGGTCATTTTACTTGATGCAGGATGATAATGATAAAATTGGGGAAAAATATCAATAAAGTAATTAGTTATAGCCATAGACATGCCTCGTGTAGAGAAACAACAACAAAATGTAACTGAAACCTTAAAAAACAAAATTTCATACATCCATGTACTTATGTATGCTAAATTTTAAACATACGTTAAACAATAGTCATCTTAATTAACTACTTAACCTTTGTGACTAGAAGATTAGCATCAACAGGTGAAGTAATTAATTGCCTTTCTTACACGAAACAAAAACCACATAGCATATTTCACGATAGCTCTTGTGATGAAAAGAATTTTTCACTTTTCTTTGGTTAATGTCTCTTATGCAAATACATCCTTTCGCAAATAGCAGCTGAAAGTGTTTTACATTCGTTGTTCTCCGATTGGTTGAAATCATTGACATATAAACAGAGCCACCTCACTGATGACGTTTCTAGAGTATTAAGATCCAAACCATTACAGCATGAGAGAAGATTTCGATTCTCATATTTTTATTGAGTGCTACCCGTATTATCAAGTATAAACTGATGCTTTTAAACAGCTTGCTTAAAGAACACTTTTCCCTATAAATTTTCAAGACGGTAATTTATCAAAAGCTTAGTAATGGTTAAATATTACTGTAAACGTGCTATTAACGTAACTATTATCATTTGATTCTCCGTTTCGCTAGATAAACCTGACCGAATAATAGACCTTCAGATACCGTGTAGGAGCAGATTTTTTCGTCTATGATATTTGTTTACAGTCCACAGAGTCTGACGTTTATAGTAAAGGTGACCAAAGGGCAAAACATTCGGCTATTTCAAAATAATCGAAACTGCAACAATGACAGCCGGAGAACTTAATCAAAAACTAAAGTTTTTGTTGTATGCAGGTGGCATATTCTTCTTATATTTTTACTATGGAATTCTTCAGGAATCTATGTAAGCATTTTTTTTATTGTTGTTAACAAATACAGACTCCTTAAACTTGACAGCAGATTAGGTTAGGCAATCCTACCTTATCAGCTACTAGGGTGGTCTCATTTTATTAAACTATCTCGTAATCTTACGAATAACGTTGTGTTGTACTTAATCAGGGAGTTTTGTTCTCTGAACCCCCTTAACTATTCTTAAACTTATGTCTCAGGGCCTAGCTCATAGACTACTTAGTTTATTCTTGGAAAGTTTCAGGTAGTCTTAGCCGGCTGAGAATGTTAAGGTTCCTCAACAAGTTTAGGCTGTGGTTGGATTAGGCTAATCTTTCTAGACTGGTATTAGCCTATATCTCAATAGCATACTTGTTAATGTTAGCCTACTGGTTGCCCAATAAGAAAACCATTGCTTAAATCAGAGGCTTGTGAAAGTAGGTATCCATCTTAATCCAAGGTGCTAGCAGTGATGAAATCGTTTTAGGTTAGATTTGTAACAATGGTAGGAGCCGATGTGCAATATCTCTGAAATGTGTTTATTTTATATAGGCTATTACCAATTGCAGCAACTCAAATTCTATGACAAAATCATCACTTGCCTAATACATATTGACAAGAGTTATGACTTAAGTCAGCTAGTATTAAAAACATACCTGTAGGGTAAACGCTTGGCCCATGACACACTGTGTAATTCCTCTGTTGTTTAGACACTTCCAGAAAATGCATTTGAATGCACCCCCATCGGCATCAGTGAGACTTGTGCCCCCTCTACACAACACGCCGAGACCTCTACGTTCCTGACAAAGTAACTGTTTTCTCCTAAATTACGAAATAATGGCATATTTCCAATTAAACAGAGGTTCATTAAGATTTAGCTGTGCGCGCTGCTAACTTACCGGCCATGACACTTGAAACTTTCACTTAAAACACTTTAAAAGTGGACGAGCGACGCCATCTCGATACTTGCTGAGTCACTTGTGTAAACAAACTGCCCATTTCTTGTGTTAAATCTGCAAAATATTTGTACCCAAAGACGCTGATACCATTTCCTTGACATCGGTGGTAAACACTGGCACCTATAGGGCTTGGACGGGGAACTCTAATGAATTTTTGGGATGCCAGAGTGCTAGATATTTAAATAATTAGGTAGATAAACACCAGAATAAGGTTATAAATTGATTTGAAAACATTTGTTCTTGGAACAAACCAGATTCCTGAGACAAATTTCAACGCTTTTGCTGTAAACATTACGATGTAGCCATTTTTCGCGTTTTCCTATTTTTTTTTTTCATTAGTATATATATTACATACAGTGTAATATATATATCACATACACAGTAAGTTTTGTCAATATAATTGTGTTTTAAGTAATAATTTTGGATGGAAAACCTTTATTTTAGTCATGTATTTTGACGTCATGACATCTTGACTCTTGTACCAATTGTAGATAAATTGTCTTACTCGACTTTCTTGCATTTTTGCCAAAGTGGTAATATTCTTGTGTACACATTGAATGTCTCAGAAGTATACATAACAATATGGACTTAAATAAATGAAAAATCCTAATAACAAAATACTACATTTTATTGTAAACAATTCGCTAATGTTTTGTCCGCTCGCGGATGTTTTTGGCAGCCAGATGCACCATAAGGCTGGAAAATTGTTCCCGCCACAGTTTCGCTACTTTGATGGAGTAAAGTACTGTAAACAAACATTCTCACATATTTTAAGTGGTACTGTGAGTGAATTAAGAACAAAATATGTATAATTACAATCAAGTAAGCAATGTGGAGCTTTAGTTGTGATGTCAGTAAGGATAAAACCATGGATTACAAGGTAAAAATGCATTTCAGTTCAACCACATGAGACAGGAATTCCATGTCTCATACTTTCACTAGTATAGGCAACAAAATGCTGTTTTATCATGCTGATTACAACTAAAATCTTGAGTAATAACGATAAAGATTACATATATTGTGGCGGAATTCACACCCACAAACAACACAACACACAACACTCACCCTGATCTTCGGTTGCTGGAGATGGATAAGGTCCACGGTCGCCAATCACAGCACACAACCACAAAACAAAAACTTAAACCGACCCTCCACCAACAACGAACAAACAAAAAAAAAGAAGAGACACATGAACCATTAATGTTGGCACCAAAAAAAACAGACGAACTCCCCGTTCACTTTCAAGGTTGGACCTCAACTGCCCAAGACTTCCCCAAAACCGAAAAACTCCCGACAGACAGACAGACAGCGCCGTAAACCAACTCCAACAACTGAACCACTCACAACAACAATTACACTCTCTCTCTCTCTCTCTCTCTCTCTCTCTCTCTCTCTCTCTCTCTCTCTCTCTCTCTCTCTCTCTCTCTCACAAAACGTTGGGAAATGCTAAATAAAAACAAATTTATTCATCCCTCTATATTTCTCCCCTTTTAGCATTTCCCAACCAACACCTTTCACACCTCTTTCAAATCGCTTTACGCAACACACCCACGGATGCTCACTAGCAGGTCCTCTAGATCGCGTTCGCGGGCACGCAAATCATTCTCTCAGAATCATTCTCTCTTCTAGCAACATTCAAACTCACATCTTCTCCTCCATTCTCTCTCAGATTCACGCTATCTTCTTCACTATTACCACTCTCAATTTCATCCACAATCTCATCTATACCCTCTAACTCGTTCCCAAATACCTCCCCAATTCTTCAACTAACCCATCCCATTCGCTCATTGACCTTTCCAATTCTTGCAACGATTCATTCATGCTTTCAATCACTCGTATATTACTGCTACGCTCTCTTACTCTTACACTTTCGCTCACCTCTAACCGTTCACTAACCCCTACACGTTCAGTCAACTCAGTTATATCAAACCCGCATATGCTATACGTTCTATTCATACCATCCCATTCATCCGTATTACACGCTTTATCACTCATTTCCACTTTGGCACTCACACCCCTATCACACAACTTACGACCATTCCGTTCACTTATGTTCTTCCCTTTCTTACGTTTTCTACCATACTCTATCAAAACAAATTGCTGATCCTCATGCAACAACCCCTCACGTACATGCATCACACGCACCGCTTGCATCCTGGAGGACCCACCCATTTGAACCCCCTTCACACTCAGTTTCCCGAATTCGCTGTCACAGTCACCCTCTTTCGTCTACATACACTTGATACATGCCCTTCCATTCCACATTCGACACACTTCGCTCTCGGTTCTGAACACATTCTCTCATAATGCCCATTCTTACCACAGTTGCCACATATTACATTCACTCGGGTACCCCTACAACCATTAGCAATATGACCCACCTGTCCGCACCTGTAGCATTTAACCCCTATCTTTCGTACACTCCCTTACCAAATGTCCCTGTTGCCCACACAAACACGCTCCCAAAGCCCACCTACACTCATTCTTTGTATGTCCTTCCTTTCCACATCTAAAACACTTCAGCTCGACTTCCACTCATCGACCTTCCCCTTTGTACACTACTATCCCTAACCCGTCCAACCTGTTGTTCCCTTTACAAACCCATCATTCATCCTCACTGGCACCTCCACATTACTTGCTCTTACACTCCTATCTATTACACTATCGGCCATTCTCATTGGGTCCCTCAACACTGCATCCCTAAAGCTTCCAAACTCTGGCACTCTCTCATCTACCCCAGCCCTTACACTTACACTTCTGCTCTCTTTTATAACCCTGTCAAGCTCATAATCTTCTACAATTTCCAAAATTTCTCCCCAAGTCAACCTTTCATTCGGTCCATCTTTTCTTCTCCTTCCGCTTCAAGTTCACAAATTCTCTAACTCCATCTGGCACTGTCCCTAACAACTTCCGTACTAACTCCTTACATTCATCTATCCCATCATCCCCAAACTTCTTCCTTGCCAACGTCTCCAGCCTACAAGCATACAATGACAAGGTTTCCCCAGCTTTCATTCTTGCCTCATCAAATTCATTCTTCCTCTTATACTTAACACTCGCTTTCATACGCCTCGCTTGCTCAACTAGTCTAGCTTTCACCTTGTCATACTCAACATCCCCACACTCATAATAACCCTATACATATCAAGCAAAACCCAGTCAAATATTCTCCTAATTCTCATGCCCACACTCTCTTACTTTCCCATACTTATCCTGACAAAACCTTTCATACTCCCTAAAGAAATCATGCATCCCTACTTCCATACTCACTATACCTTTCACACCGGGTACCTCCCCTCACATACATAGCCTTTCTCACTTCTTTCTCACTTTCACTCTCACTTTCGCTACTTTCACTCTGTCCTTTCATACCCTCTTCCGAATACAAAGAGTCCACTTCAAGACTTACATTCATCTTACTCATTACACTCTTCTTCCCCTCTTTTTATCCACTTTTATCCACTCACCTCCATCCACCTCACTATCACTACTGCCTTCACCCTCTCCCTCCTTTCCTGCCTTTCCCACTTCCTTACCCTTCTTACCAGTTTCCTTTCCCTTTCCCTTCTTCCCTTTTTCTTCCCCTGACTTATCCTTACTTTCCCTCTGTTCCTTCCCTTGCTTTTCAGTCCCCTTTTCCTTACCCTGCCTCTCATTCCCTCGTTTCTTACTTCCTATTCCCATATCACTTTCATCACTCACGCTTCCATTCACTTCTTCCTCCTTTTCTTTCTCTCTTGCCCCTTCACACGTTCCAGAGAACCTGCCTCCGACAGCCCCTTCTCCAAAAACACCCTTGAACATACCTTTCACCATTTCTTCCACACCTTTCATCATTCCCTCCAACTTTTTATCCATCCTCTCTACCATCCTGTCTTCCATTCTCTCTTCTGACTCTTTCATCTCCCCTTTCATTTCTTCTTTTGCACTTCTTAGCATTCCCCCCACCTCCTCCAACTGACTCCTCAATCTCTCATTCTCACCCCTCAACCACGTATTCTCCTCTCTCAAGCTTACCAGTTCCTCTTCCATCCTTCTCTTCAGTCACACTACCAGCCACCAATCTCAATTGCAGCTGCAATACCAGCTGCCCCACGTTGGGCACCAAATTAATGTGGCGGAATTCACACCCACAAACAACACAACACACAACACTCACCCTGATCTTCGGTTGCTGGAGATGGATAAGGTCCACGGTCGCCAATCACAGCACACAACCACAAAACAAAAACTTAAACCGACCCTCCACCAACAACGAACAAACAAAAAAAGAAGAGACACATGAACCATTAATGTTGGTACCAAAAAAACAGACGAACTCCCGTTCACTTTCAAGGTTGGACCTCAACTGCCCAAGACTTCCCCAAAACCGAAAAACTCCCGACAGACAGACAGACAGCGCCAGAAACCAACTCCAACAACCGAACCACTCACAACAACAATTACACTCGCTCTCTCTCTCTCTCTCTCTCTCTCTCTCTCTCTCTCTCTCTCTCTCTCTCTCTCTCTCTCTCTCTCTCTCTCTCTCTCTCTCTCTCTCACAAAACATTGGGAAATGCTAAATAAAAACAAATTTATTCATCCCCCTATAATATACGTAATAAGTGTTCAGTACACCGTTAAATGAGCGCTGGGAAGGAAGTGTTCAATCGCCATTCAGGTTGCATCAGCATTTGGTGGGATGCCATATTGGATTCAAAATTGCCTTCAACACTTATTTTACGAAGACGTCACATGCTTATTTTAGTTCGTATGGCAGTTTCCTATAGCTCATTTTGTTATTGAAGCTTCAGTCTTTTGAAAGGTTTTCTTAAAGGTTTAATTTTTTTGTTATTTCTCCAATTAAATATCAAGTGAAAAGTGAAAATTCAGCCACCGATGTGTGTCATGCCCAATTGTTTACCCTATAACCATTGGTTTCTTGTCTGCAGTCATTTATGATTTCTGTTGGAAATTCATATTTGCTAGTGAGGCTGGTTGACCACCAAACTCAACGGGTGAAATTTTAACAGAAGTAATTTGGGTATATCTAAAACCTAGTCTAATATAGACATAATACACCATTAAGATATAACACAGCACCGAGAGAGATGCTGATAATGAAGGGAAGCATGTTTATTTTGTGGTGGTGGTGATCACCAGATATGAGAAGAAACTAGACCTAGCAGCCAGCTAGGCTAGTTATATTTTGTTAATTTGGTTCCTGACTGGTAAATTATAGTGGTAGGCTTATATACCTACATAACCATACCCAGCCTAACTTAAGGGGGGACTAGCTACTTTGGGTTAAAAAAATCATAAAAAAAAACTATTGCCAATTAAGGGTTGAAGCTTCATATAGAAATACTACAAGTTATTTTTGTTTTTATGTAAGAATTTATGTCATAAGATATGACAAAGTCATGATGTCATAATGTTATATTTAATATTTTTGTTGTAGCAGCCCAATATGTGGTTAATATAAATGAATTTTTTCCCATGAATAGCTCGAAAGTGTGTAAATGCTTTGTCGTAAAAAGTTTCCTTAATTATCTAAATGCTGTATAGTGTGGCCTTGGTATTATGTAAGCCTGAATGATGTCATAAATGTTTAGTTACAGAGCATTTTTATTAATTTTCTCTTTTTAAACATCTAACTTACCTGGTAGTTATATATATAGCTTAAGTCCCTGACGTCACGGCAGAATTTCAAAAACTCGCGGCAATCGCCGATCGGTAGTCAGGTGAACCACCTGTGCCCTCTACCCAGGTACCTGGAACCATTCCAACTATTCCTCAGATCTTCCTGCCGCTGTGTCGGTAACATCGATGGAATTTCGCTCGTAGCCTGTGTTTTTTTACGCAACTTATTTTGGTGAAGTACACTTTGGCTTGGCTTTAAACATTCGCTTTTGGATTTTCTTATAACATATCTGACTTCATCGAGTGTGAAAATATGTGTGTGGGGATGCAAGCGGCTTGCTAAAGTCTCCTTGGATCCCCACTTAGTATGTCTGAAGAACGGGAATGAAAGACCGGCTCAGAAGAGCCAAGAGTACTGTTTCTCACTCTTCTTGATATAACCATGGAATAGTTAATTCTTTTCCCCTTGATAACTATCCTATTGATCCTTCTCCCCGTAGTGGTAGTCTCTGAACCCCTACTGAAACAGGTAAGGACCCAATACTTAATGATTTGTTGGCTGCCATTCAGACCCTGGCCCAACAGGTAAAATCCCTCTCAGAAGACAGGGATAATATGTGATCGATAATAAGAGATCTAAAAATACAAGTGTTAATATGTTGTTAGTGCAAGTGCAGTGGAGGGTGCGACCCCGGTCCTGTTGTGCTCCTAGTCCTAGACCTCTTCCAAGCTCACCAACCCCTGTGAGAAGGAAAGTCGACAGACAAAGGGAGGCAAGAGGCTTTAGCTACCGAGCAGTCGTCCCCTCGAGCGTACCTGTTGACGTTTCCCAGGGCGCTCACCCGCCATAGGAAAGGCGAGGTTAATGTGTTTTTTCGTCCATTGGTTGCTGCACGTCAACCGGAGGAAGCTTTGACCGATGTCGCACAGGCGCCAGTTCTCAAGTAACCTCTAGGTTTGACGGGACAGCGAGTTAGAAGTATGGACGCCAGGACGTCGGGCGTCCGAGAAGCTGGACGCCAGGACGTCGAGCGTCGAGAAGCTGGACGCCAGGATGTCAGACGTAGAGAAGCTGGACGCCTGGACGTCAAGTGTCGAGAAGTTAGACGCCAGGACGTCAGGCGTCATGAAGCTGGACGCCAAGACATTAAGCTTCAAGAAAATGGACGCCAACACGCCAGGCGTCAAGAGACTGGGCGCCAGGGCGCCAGGCGTCAAGATGATATTTTGAAAGACGTCGCTACTTCCGTCTTCGTAAAATCGGAAGAAGAGAATGATAATATCTCGCATTCTCCTGTGAATCCTATTGTAGAGATTTCTGACGAAGACAATATAAAAGGCCATCAGCTTTTATCAGACTTGAAAAGGCTTATGAAGATATTTTCGGAAATTTTTCCCAGAGAAATTTATCCTGACTGCTCCTCGTTCCCCGCCTTCAGAATTTACTCTTGTGAAGGCGTCTAAGAGGGCAGCATTTACGAAGAATGGATACTTTCGAAGGAGAAACAATGAAAGACAGCCTTTGTTTTTCCTCATATATCTGATGTCGTGTATGGATAAAGACTCGGAGATAGTTCCAACGAATCAACTGCACCTTTCTCAGCGGGACTCCTGAAGAAAAGGGCCCATCTTTGCTCTTTCCTGGCTAATGGGGTCACGTCCAATCAAAATCAGAATTGATTTATACCTCTTTTTTCCTCTCACCCCTTCTCTCAAGGTTTGGTATAGAGGCCTTTTCATCTTTGGCCCAGAAAACCACGTAAGATTTAAGATCTAAAACAGCAAGAAAAGTCCTACCTACGACTTTCATCGCTAAAAAGAGTAAGGCTGAGGTTCCTGTGTTTCAGGTATTTCAGCTCTTTCATGGTCGGCCCTCCAATAGAGGTTCCTCTAGGGCGGGTAGATGAATGACAACGCGAAGAGGCTCTACACAGGGAAGAAGAAGGACCTGCCTTTCTTCTCCTGCAGACTGCGGTAGGAGCCGGACTGTCCAGCCTGAGTAGGCCCCCCTCTAGTAACAAGACAATTCGACCTTTCTGCCAAATGCAACGACAGAACCAAGGCAAAGGTTCTACAGCAACAAGTGTCTATGATGTTGCAAAAGGAGACCAGACAGAGAGTTCAGGATCCGAATTCCCCAGGATTCTACATTCGGTTATTCCTGATCCCCAAATACTTGGGGGGTTAGAGACCGGTGCTAGACGGGATTGCACTCAACTTTTTTGTGCAATAAACAAAGGTCGCTATAGAAACGACAAAATCGGTTCTAGCAGCGGTCAGACAGCATGACTGGATGGCCTCACTGGACCTCCAGGATGCGTATTTTCACGTCCCCATGCACCCGATCTCCAAGAATTTTCTGAAGTTCGTTCCACGGGAAAGGTTTTATAGTTTCGGTCTCTCTCTTTCGGCCTAAACAGACAAGGTTAACGTCTGGCTCTGGAGCCGAGACCTCTCAAGAGCAAGTTACCCAATATTGAGGGACGTCATGATAACACTTCATAGACTACAGATTGTAGCCACAGCAGCAGCCGGAGCTCTTCCCTTCCAGCCCCAAGGGTAGCTCTCCTACTAAGAACAAACATAGACAGTTCTATTCAGTCAGGATACCGGGCTGCAAGAGCGTGGCGGACACTGTGCTGCCTTCCGTACATCCTCCTCTTCCTCCTTCGGTTGGTACTGCGTCTGAACCCCTCCTCGGTCCATTATTGACGATGAGAAGGAAATAATTGCCGTAGTTGAGGCTTCCCAGCCTGTCCCCAGCAGCAGGAAGCCCCGCATAAGCTTCACTATAAAATATGCAGCAGACTTTGTCTTCCCAGCTACAAGCGTGACAACCAGGAAAACAGAAGAAGGATAATAGACGTCCAACTAAAGCTTCTAGACATCCAGAAGTTTAAGACGCTGAACGTAGTGAATGAAACTCTAGACGCTGGATGCAGTGGCGTCAAGCATCTAGGAGTGAAACACCATGATGACAAGCGTCAATGAACCCAAGGCGCCAAGCGTCAAGGCATTGACGTCAGGGCGTCAGGCTTCAAGATATTGGAAGCCAAGACGTGGAGTTAGCTCAGGACGCAAGATGCACTGGCATCAAGCGTCTAACAAAGAATTAGGTCTACTGATAAACAGATAGAAATCTCAGCCGATCCCATCCCAAGAGGTTCTATGCCTTAGGATGAAGATTCAGAGTCAGGATTTTTGGGCTTTTCCGTTTATTACAAAGACAGGACAAGCCTCAAGAAAATTTCAGAACTTTATAAAGAGACAGTCATGCTTGGCAAAGGAATGGATGAGTCTGCTGGGAACCCTTTCCTCGCTGGAACGGTTTGTCTCCTTTGAGAGGTTAATTCTATGCCCGTTACAGTTTCATCTAAATCGGAACTGGGACAAGGAAATAGAACTGGAGACCAAGTGCATCCCCATTTCGGAACCAATAAGACCGTATTTGTAGTGGTGGAACGTCCCGTCAAGCTCCAGGAGGTCCCTTCTCTATATTAGAGGAACCCAGACCTAGTGTTGTTATCCGACGCTGTCGGACTCAGTATGGGGAGCAACACGAGGGAAATAAAAGTCTCGGGCTCCTGGACCAGAGAGCAGGAGGATTTAAACATCAATTAGAAGGAATTAACTGCAATCCTTCTAGCTCTCAGGGAGTTCGAACACAGTGGGGAACAAAGAGGTGCAGGTCAACACCGACAACACGGCAGCGTTGGCCTACATCAGCAAACAAGGGGCACTCACTCCAGGTCTCTATACGAGACAATAAGAGAATCTCTTCTTTGGGCAAAGGAGGAGAATGTAAAACTAGTAACCCACTTTATCCAAGGGAGAAAAAATGTGAGGGCGGACATTCTGAGCAGGAAATAAAGTCCTCTCAAAAGAATGAACGCTACATCAGGACTTTGGGGGACGTCCTTGCATAGATCTCTTTAACCACAGCGCAAACGAAGAGGTTGGACACTTACTGCTCTCCAGTACCAGATCCCGGGCTATATACATAGACGCGTTCCTGGTGGACTGGTCCAACTTGGACGTGTATGCATTTCCCTATTTCAAGATAATACACTGGGTACTGAAAAAATTTGTGTCACATGAGAGGACCGGAATGACCCTTGTGGCCCCTTACTAAACGACAAGAGATTGGTTCCCAGAAGTACTGGATTGGATGGTGGACATTCCGAGTAGCCTACCTCAGAGAGTAGATCTACTCAAACAACCCCACTTGGAAAGATATTACCAAAACCTACAAGCGCTACTAGTAACTGCTTTCGGACTATCGGAAAACTCACAAGAGCCAGAAGTTTTTCGAAGGAGGCAGCTGGCGCTATCGCAAATCAAGGAGGTTATCCACCATTAAGGTATACCAATCCAAGTGGGAGGTATTTAGAGGATGGTGCAAGGACAACCATGTGTCCTCTTCCAATATTTCTGTAACCCAAATTTGTATATAGAGAACTCACCAGCATGGAACCTAGACGTGGTCCTGAGGTTCCTCATGGGGAGTAGGTTCGATCCCTTGCAGAGGGCATCTTTAAAGGACCTCACCATGAAAACTCTTTTCTTGGTCAGTTTGGCCAGTGAAAAGAGTTAGTGAGATACATGCTCTCAGCAAGAATATAGATTTTATACAAGGCAAGGCAATCTGCTCACTGCAACTAGGCTTCCTTGCAAAAATGAATACTCATCACAACCCTAGCCCAGAACGTTCGAGATTCCGAACCTAACGGACATAACGGGAGGAGAGAGAGAGTCCTATTCCCAGTAAGGGCTCTAAGGCTCTACCTGGATAGGACAAAGGACTTTAGAAGGAATTCAGAAGGGCTTTTGTGCTCAGTCAAAAGCTCTCTGTATAGATGTCGAAGAATGCTCTGTTTTATTTTATCAGACAGTTGATAAAAGAAGCAAATATGGAATGTAGAGATAGACTACAAGATTCTGAAAGTAAAGACGCACTTTTCAAGTCAGGGCAGTAGCAACCTCTGTAGCTCTTAAACAGAACAGGTCCCTGCAGAGTATCTTGGACACGACCTTCTGGAGAAGCAAGTTAGTATTTGCCTCTCACTATCTAAAACAAGTCAAGACATTATGCGAAGATTGCTATACGCTGTGCCCGTTTATAGCATCTAATTCAGTAATGGGAGAGGGGAATACCCTACAATCCCATAAACCAATACCCTTTTTTCTTACCTTGGAATTGAGAATTTTTATGGTTGTTTGTGAAGACTGGACGCAGTCTTCCGCAATCATTGGGATGAAAGTTCCTTGGTAGAGCCCGGAACAAGGATATTGAGAGGAGGTCTAGTCACATAGAGGTTATACACCGGTTGACAGCCCCTAGAGATTTTCAGCCCCCTGGGTGGATCGCTGGATCTCTTAAGGAATGCAGACATAATGAGAGGGAGTTCATTGAAGTCAGCTTCCTTAATCCAATCCTATAAAATAATACCCTTTGTTCTTGCCTTGGAATGGTTGAAATTTGATGGTTGTTTGTGAAGATTGAACGCAGTCTTCCACAATCATTGATTTTAGTTAGATGATCATTTTGTTCCTTGGTGACGCCCGGAACAAGGGTATTATAGGTTGTCTGTCACATAGAGGTTGGTACACCGGTTGGCAGCTCCTAGAGGTCTTCAGCCCCCTGAGTGGATCGCTGGACCTCTTAAGGAATACAGACATAATGAGGCGGAGTTTATTGAACTCAGCTTCCTTAATCCAATTCCATAAAACAATACCCTTTGTTCTTACCTTGGAATGGTTGAAATTTTATGGTTGTTTGTGAAGATTGAACGCAGTCTTCCACAATCATTGATTTTAGTCAGATGATCATTTTGTTCCTTGGTGGTTCCCGGAACAAGGGTATTATAGGTTGTCTGTCACATAGAGGTTGGTACACCGGTTGGCAGCTCCTAGAGGTCTTCAGCCCCCTGAGTGGATCGCTGGACCTCTTAAGGAAAGCAGACAAAATGAGGGAGTTCATTGAAGTCAGCTTCCTTAATCCAGGTAAGGACCTTAAGTTGGTTTATTAACCCTTAAGCAAATTCCAACGATGTTGGCTGTCTCTGACCCTCCACCAAAGGTGTCAATCAGCTATATATATAACTACCAGGTAAGTTAGATGTTTAAAAATGATATTTTCATAATAAAATAAATTTTTGAACATACTTACCTGGTAGTTATATATAATTAAATTCCCACCCTCCTCCCCTCTAGAGACTAGGGGCATGGAAGATCTGAGGAATAGTTGGAATGGTTCCAGGTACCTGGGTAGAGGGCGCACAGGTGGTTCACCTGACTACCGATCGGCGATTGCCGCGAGTTTTTGAAATTCTGCCGTGACGTCAGGGACTTAAGCTATATATATAACTACCAGGTAAGTATGTTCAAAAATTTATTTTATTATGAAAATATCATTTATATTTGGCAGTGTCTGAGTGTGACCATTCAGTTGCCAAAGAAGTGTCAACAGAATACCAAAGTTTCAATAGAGCACATATTGGTTTTTGTATGAATATTTGATTGTGGGAAAATAACTTTTGAGATAATAATGGCCCCTGAAGTTTAAGGGGACTAGATGGGGCTGGGTATGGACTGGCATTCTCTCCCTTTCTCATTGTGAGATCAACTGAAGTCTCATTTACTGAGTAACTATCTGTATTCTTACAATTATCACCATAACCAAAGTTGCCAGAAAAGCTGATTCCATACTTTGATCACATATTTTTATATAAGTAACTTACCAAGTAATTACATAGCTAACAGTTTCTATTAACCGGCAGCGAAAATTTGAAATCCGCGGTACCGAATCTGTTTATGTTACGGTTTAGGTAACTGACCCCACCCATGTTTGGGAAAGGAAGGAACAACTGAAAAGAGGGCTTTAATATGTTTCTGCCGGCTTACGATGACGGTTGTGAGCAGCAGCTGGTTTTGAAATCCTTGGACTTTACTATATAGGGTTTTTGACTGGTTGGTGAAGTATTTTGCTTTTAGTAGCCTCTCAGCAATTTAGATATTTAGGTTTTCTTGTAATAACCTGATTGTGACTAATATTTAATTGGACTTTTTTGACTGTTCAACTTGTATCTGGTGTCCGATTAGTATTCGTTATTTCAGCAAAGGCTGCAATACGAGAATTACATCAGCGAAGTATGATTCCCATACTAAGTGTACTTCTTGCAGGGGTCAGGTATGTTCAGTTGATTTGTCTTGTGCTGAATGTAGTGACTGGGTCAGTAAAAAGTGGAAGACATTGAATTCTCACTTGACTAAGTTGGAGAAAGATAGAAAGAGAAAAGCGACAGCTAGGAATGGCAAAAGTTTAGCTAGTCAGGATTCACCTAAATCGTCTGTTAATTTACCAGTTCTACCACTTTCAGCTTTGTCTCCTATTACTAGTCCTGCTTCTATTCCACCTGTTCCTTTACCCAGCTCCTCTACTCCCGAACCCAATGCCATTGCCATTCTTGAACATAAATTTGATTGTAAATTTGATGTGTTGGTGAATACTGTGGCCCAGATTAGTGCGTCTGTCTGTTCCTTTATGGAAAATAAGAAATGAACAAGTGAAAGTGCAGTGTTGGTGGAGGAGCTGGCTACTCGGCCCACCAATTCTCTTAGGCAAAGGTCACTGGCATATTCCTCCGCACTAGGTAGAAGCTATACCAGAAGCCCAAGGGAGGTCAGTGGGGTCTGCCCTCAGGTAGTTGACCCCTCATTTGCGCCTGGCGCCAGTTTCCAGGTTGCGTCAGGTAGTCAGTGGGAAGGTGTCTTCCTTGGAATACATAACCTTTCTTCTAGTTCAGACACTTTCAGCCCCAAACAGAGGCGCAAGTGAAGTAGCAGTGATAAATCGAGACCGTTGAAAAGGTCTGCAGTTCATGAGTTTCACACCCCTCAGGTGCCAGTGAAAAGTGTTAAGGAGGCAGTACCTTCCTGTAGTTTCTGGGATAGTCCAGAAAAGTTCTCCCAAGTGCATGTAGAGGGAGCAAGGCAAGTGTTGGTTCCAAAAACCGTATCTAAGGGTAAGCTTTCTTTTATGTCAGTGCACGTCTCAACGGATGAACCCCTGCTGGCCCCCGATCGGCCAATAGTCGACGAGCGCTTATTGATGCCAAAGCGCTAAGTGTCTTCCAGTAGTACAGTTACTTTCGAGCGTTCTTTTGCGCCCAGTTGCTCCCAAGCCACCAGTAGCATGTGAGCTCCTAGTAGCTGCCAAGCGGCCAGTTGCACCCTCTGGTACAGATTCGTTTGTACATTCTTCAAGATGTTTGACTTCCAGGCCTGAGTTTGTGGCGCCATCCCCCTTGCAACGAGTGACGACAACTTCAGATGTGGATCCATCGCTTGCGCCTATACATAGATGCCGAGACGATATTCTAGGCATTTCGAAGAAACCTTCAAACCCTTCTTCATCTAAGGACTTGTCTTTTTTGCCTGTATCTGCAACGGATAAGGAAGTTGACAAAGATGAGGAAGCAGAATCCCCTCCTTCAGCTTATGCATCACTGCTTAATTTTCTGCATCAAAGTTTCCCGTCTTTTTTCTCTCCAGCTGCACCCGCTTCTCCTGCATTCACCTTTCAAATGAGTAATGTCACTATTGAATCTTCAAGACTACCTAATATGGAACTTTCGACTTCAGCCAGGAAAGCACCTAATGAGGTCGAGACCTGGTTCACTGATAAGAAGGAACAAGGAAAATAGAATTTTAGCCACCCTCTTTCCCTCTTCTGAAGAGGAGATATTCGTAATACACGACTGGAGAAGCTCCTTCCTTGGGGGCGGCTGCTTCCTCCCAAGAGGACTTCTCGGGCCTCACTGATTCAGTCCGTAGGTCAGTCTTTTCTGTGGCCAAAGTTATGTCCTCTTCAGTGGAGGTAGATCACATGATGAACGATCTTTTCAAAGTATTAGAGATTGTAAGGTTTTTGGACTGGGCGGTAGGCGCCCTCGCACATAAAGTACAGGAATACAACGCCTTGCCTACGGAACTTTCTTCAGATATTTTCGGAGTTCATTCATGTATGGATAAAGGAATAAGGGACGGATCACAGGAGTTGGGGACACTGTTTGCCATGGAAGTGTTAAAGAAGAGGGAGTTATGGTGTTCATACATCTCTAAAGGAGTAACTTTGATTCAGAGGTCAGCACTTTTTTTTCCTCCCCTGTCGAGTGTTCCCTCCTTCAGTGGTCAATGAAATTTCTTCTGCTTCACAGAAGAAATCTACACATGATCTCCTAGCGAAGTCATCAAGGCACCCTAAAGAAACTCTTTGAGGTGTTTTAAGTCATCATCTCCTCTACAACCTGTTCCCTTTCATGGTAGTAGGCAGAGATCCTCCTCAAGAGCAAGACTGACCGTACGATTCCAGTCTCGCATGATTAAGAAGTCCTTTAAACCTTCCTCAAGAAAGTGAATTGAGTGTCCTCCGTACTCCAGTAGGTGCCATGCTCTTTCAATTCTGGGAGAAATGGAGCAAGAGAGGGGCGGAGCAGTCGGTTGTGGAAGTGTTAAGGAACGGCTATGTGATCCCCTTCCTTAGTCAAGGCGCCGATCACCTTAACTGCCTACTCCAAGAGTTTGAGGAGATTTTTGGCCCTTGGAAGAGAAGTATCATCTCTCATGAAAAAAGGAGGTGATAGAGGTAGTTCTGAACATAAACTCAGAAGGGTTCTACAATTGGCTTTTTGTGGTCCCGAAGGCCTCAGGAGGATGGAGACCGGTTCTAGATGTAAGCGCCTTAAATGTCTTTATTCAGAAGACAAAATTCCGAATGGAGATGACCCGTTCAATCCTTTCATCCATTCGGCAAGGAGACTGGATGATCTCGATAGACCTTCAAGATGCTTACTGCCTTATCCCATTGCACCGTGACTCTGAGATTTGTGTTTCAGGAACAGGTGTTCCAGTTTTGGGCACTATGCTTCAGGCTATCAACAGCCCCTCAAGTATTCACTCATGTTCTTGCTCCCCTAGCAGGTTGACTCCACCTGACGGGCATCAACATAGCATTGTATTTGGACGATTGGATTCTTCGCTCCACGTTGAAGGCACAATGTGTGGAGGACCTTCAGAAAACATTGCTTCTTGCCCAAGACCTAGGCTTGCTAATATTAAATCATCAGAGGTCTCAGATGACTCCTTCACAGGAGATAGTTTATTTGGGAATGACTCTCAGTTCTCATCTTTTCGGGCTTTTCCCTCTCTGGAGAGAGTAGAGTCGTGCCTACAGAAAATAGACAAAATGCTTTTCCTCCAGACATGTTCGGCCAACAACTGGATGAGCCTCCTAGGGACGTTAGCTTCCATGGAACAGTTCGTCTCCCTAAGGAGACTGCATATGAGGATGTTCCAGTTTTTCTTAAGGGAAAAATGGAACAGAAAAAGATTTCAAGATGCTTCACATTCCCAGTAACACAAGAAATCAAGAGGCACCTGCTGTGGTGGAAGTTGAGAGACAAGTTGCCGGAAGGAAAGTCTATGTTTCCACAGAGCCCAGACCTGAACTTTTATTCTGACTCATCAGACCTGGGTTGGGGAGCCCTTATAGGGAACAAGGAGATATACGGAACGTGGTCGAGAGATCAGATGGGTTGGCACAAATATCAAAGAATTAAAGGCAGTTCACTTGGGTCTGATGGCCTTTTCATCGGGAGTATGTGGAAGGACGATAGCGGTCCACTCGGATAACACGACAGCCCTGGCATACATAAGCAAACAAGGAGGAACTCAGTTTTTCCCTAAACGAGGGAGCAAGGAACCTCCTCCAATGGGCAGACCAGAATTGTATAAGGTTGTTGGCCAGGTTTGTCCAAGGAAAACTGAATGTGTTGGCAGATCAGCTAAGCCAACAGAACCAGGTAATTCCCACAGAGTGGACTCTCGATCCACTGGTCTGTCTAGACCTATGGGAACCATGGGGAAAGCCAATGTTGGATCTCTTCACAAGGTCGAAGAATCATCAACTTCCTCTTTTCTGCTCTCCAGCACTGGATCCACAGGCATGGGCCACAGATGCCATGCTTCTTGACTGGTCCGACAAGTTCCTGTATGCCTTCCCTCCCTTGGGGATGCTATGGGATTTACTAAACAAGTTTCGCCTGCACCAGAATGTGTTGATGAGTCTGGTAGCCCCCTTTGGCCCTTGAGGGAATGGTTCCAGAGCTAGTGAATCTGCCAGTAGATTTTCCAAGACTCCTCCCTCAGAAGACAAAGCTTCTCAGACAACCCCATTTCAGGCACTTTCATCAAGGTTTGTCTTTGCTGGCTCTGACAGGATTCAAACTGTCAAAAGACTCCTCAGAGCAAAGGGTTTTTCGAGAGAAGCTGTGGAGGCTATATCAAAATGTAGCAGTCGATCCTCAGCTAACATCTACCGGAGCAAGTGGTCAATTTTCCGAAGTTGGTGCAAAAGTAATAGAATCTCTTCTTCTAAAACAATTCTGACAGAGATTGCAGACTTTCTTTTATTCTTGAGGAACTCTAAGAGCTTATCCTCTTCGACCATAAAAGGCTACAGAGCAATGCTGAGCTCTGTGTTCAGACATAGGGATCTGGATATATCCTCAAATCAAGACCTTTCAGACCTCATGAGGTCTTTTGACACTAAGAAACAAAAGCACTCGGAACTTATTTCTTGGAATCTGGACATAGTTCTAAGGTGGCTCTCCTGGCCCCCGTTTGAGCCCCTGAACTTAGCCTCATTCATAGCCTTAACAGCCAAAAGAGTCAGTGAAATTCAGGCCATTGACAAGAGGGTCGGTTTCAGGAGGCGATGGAGTCTGCTCCTTTATTTTGAGATTTCTCGCTAAGAACGAGAACCTGACCAATCCTTGGCCTCGATCGTTTGGCATTAAAGGGCTAGCAGATACACTTGGACCAGAAGAGATTGAGAGGGTACTTTGCCCAGTAAGAGCCCTAAAGTTTTATCTTCTCAGGATGGAGAAGATTAGGGGTCCATCTAGCAACCTCTGGACTTTGGTCAAGGATCCGTCTCGTCCTCTTACAAAGAATGCTCAGTCCTTCTTCTTGAGAGATATAATTCGTGAAGCACGCTCGCAGCTGAGAGAGGAGGATTTTCCTATCTTGAAAGTAAGGGTGCATAAAATCAGATCAGTGGCTACTTCATTAGCTTTTAAATACAATCTCACTCTCTGCAGTACTTCAAGTGACTTACTGGAGGTGCAGGTCCATATTTGCCTCACATTACCTCTGAGATGTGGAAACAGCTTTTAACGATTGCAGTACCCTAGGACCTTTATTGGTGGCTGGCACAGTATTGGGGGAGGGGGTATAGGAAGCATTTCTTCCTTCCTCGTCTCTTTGCCTTGGTTAATGGTGTCGGGTTGTAGGGGAGTCTGGGGATGCGTTTTGCTTGGATACCCACCAGTCTTTTTAGTGGTTGGTAGGTGTTGGTGTTTTAACGTTTTATGGTGTAGGTAACAGTGTTGTATTTATCTGGTTTTTTATGGTACTGCCTCCTGGGCAGGGGCACAACTTCTTGGTACTTCATTTAGTGTCCAGAAATGTCCTTTGCTGTAAAGCTCCCACTGTTGTAGTAGACGACTCTTGGTCATACAGCCACGTCTCTATGGTTAAGATGGGTACACAACCAGAGGCAGTAACTTCCTGCTGCAACTTTCTTACTAGGTAAAGAAACATCAAGCATTTTTAGTAATGCTGGCAGGCATTAATTCCCTTAATTCATTTCATTTTTAATGTTTTGGGGAAGAACAGTCCATGCATCCCACCTCCTGTCAATATGGGAATCAGCTATGTAACGGAGTTCTTCATTGGAGGGGTTGGTAGAGCTCCTGGCTATCACGCTGTTGGCCCAGCGTTCGACTCTCCGACCGGCCAACGAAGAATTAGGGGAATTTATTTCTGGTGACAGAAATTCATTTCTCGTCATAATGTGGTTCATATTCCATAATAAGCTGTAGGTCCCGTTGCTAGGTAACCAGTTGGTTCTTAGCCACGTAAAATAAATCTGATCCTTCGGGCCAGCCCTAGAAGAGCTGTTAATCAGCTCAGTGGTGTGGTTAAACTAAGATATACTTAACTTTTTCAGCTGTGTAACTACTTGGTAAGTTACTTATATAAAAATGACATTTTCATGATAAAATAAGATTTTATAATATACTTACCAAGTAATTACAGTGTTATATATACTTACCAAGTAATTACAGAGTGGGAGCCCACCCGCCTCCCCTCATTTGGACATTAGGCATAACTATATTGAAGCCCTCTGCTCAGTTGTTCCTTCTTTTCCCAAAAGTGGGTGGGGTCAGTTACCTGCACTGTAACGTAAACAAAAGAATCGCTACCACAGATTTCAAATTTTAGCTGCTGCCGAATAGAAACTGTTACCTATGTAATTACTTGGTAAGTATATATAAAATCTTATTTTATCATACAACTGTCATTTTTATCAGGTAAAATAAGCATTATGGCTGCACCTTACACCCTCGGTGCCCCTAGGGCCCCCAACAGCCCACAAACTGATCTGCTGTGTTTGCCATGTGTCGTAATGGATTCTTGAATGCTTTAGAAAGAACCTAAGCTGTTTTTAATTTTTTTTTACCCCAATGTAGCTAGTCCTCCCATATCCTAACCTGGCATCAGTATGCAGGATTCTGTGCCATACGTAACTGGCCTTCTCCCCCTAAAAAAAGAAATTGTGTCATCCATAGGCCTAACTGCTGATGGAAGATTGGGATTCATTGTCATCAGATTCTTCATCCTAGTCTTGCATTTGGACTGTGGGTCGTTGTATAAATAATTATAAAAAAACTCCCATTTTTTAGTTTTCTGTAAAAGAAAACTATTGAGATGGCTTTGTCTGTCTGTTTGCACTTTTTCTGTCCACCTTCAGATCTTAAAAACTACCTAGGCTAGAGGGCTGCAAATTGGTATGTTGATCATTCACCCTCCAGTCATCGAATATACCAAATTGCAGCCCTCTAGCCTTTGTTTTTATTTTATTTAAGGTTAAGGTTAACCATGGATCGTGCATCTGGCACCGCCGAGTTCAATTCCGGAGGCGTTGCCTATGCACCTTCACTTGACCACATCTGGGGAGCAGCTGAGCGCTGCTCAGTCATAGCTGAGAGTTTCATACTGCAGCACATTAAGAGGCTAGGACGTAATGATGTCAATGAATGACAGTTACAAGAAGCTCGTGACACTGCAGCATTATAGCCTAC
Organism: Macrobrachium rosenbergii; assembly: GCF_040412425.1. Taxonomy (NCBI): domain Eukaryota; kingdom Metazoa; phylum Arthropoda; class Malacostraca; order Decapoda; family Palaemonidae; genus Macrobrachium; species Macrobrachium rosenbergii. Next base: position 31,159,467 of record NC_089752.1, read on the forward strand.
ACTGTACAGAAAACTCCATTGTGCCAGAGAAACTTCGATGCATTTTTACTTGTTTTGATTGAGAAGACTTTCCTTTAGCATAAGAGTTTCTGCATATGGCAAGATACAAACACTAAACTACACTGAAATACTAAACACTGAATTATTATTTGGCATCATGGCATTATGCTACAATTACCCCATGTCCTACCTGATGGGGTCCTACAAAACCTGATCTATCTCTATGAAGAGCATCATTGAGAAGTAGTATTTGTTGACATTCCTCTCTTGTTTGACTTACTCGTTATTGATATCCCCAAAGAAGTTGGTAGCCCTTGGCCTTTCCCCAAATCTAGCCAGACCCATTGCAGTTCCACATTATTGTTAGACTGTGGTCAACCAAATGTTACCTATAGAAATGAATGTCAGAGTTGACAAGGTTCATCAAAAACACTAGAAAATTTTATATGATATTTCAGATCAATTGAGTAACTTGTTTTGAGTGTGGGTATACCCCTAAATAAGCCTTTCCTGCTGGAGGACTCCACTGGGCCCAGAGACACGATGATTTGTATAAAGAAAAAATTGCTATGATGTTCTTAAATATCTCCCTGCGATGCACTGGGTAGGGTATGATAGTAAAAAAGATTGGGAGACTATCACAAAAGGATACAAAAATTCTATGAAAAATACTGCCAATTAACAGGCATAATATGAAAGGAATCATATTGGTTAAGTTTTGAATCTTAAATAATTGTGAAAAAGATGGACAGGAAAATGATATTTTAATGATAAAATAAAGTTTGTTCATACTTACCTGGCAGATATATATATAGCTGTAGTCTCTGAAGGTCCGACAGAATTTCAAATTTCGCGGCACACGCAGTGGCCGGACAGGTGGTTAGTACACATTCCCGCCGCTGGGGCGCGGGTATCAGGAACCATTCCCATTTTCTATTCAGATTTTCTAACGCCACTGTCTCCTGAGGGGAGGAGGGAGGGCAATATGAATATATATATCTGCCAGGTAAGTATGAACAAACTTTATTTTATCATTAAAATATCATTTTGTTCACGAGACTTACCTGCCAGATATATATATAGCTGAATACCACCTTTGGAGGGGGGTAGAGACAGCTTAAGAATAATGGAAAACAATTTAAGAGATAAAATATTTTGGTTCCTTACCTGATAGCATAGCTGACTGAGTGGTTACTGTCACCCTAGCCTGCTTCTGCTTTACTAGAGACCCCAGCAAGGTAGTGACCTATAAAGCTGGCGACTGCTAGATGATCTGTCAACGGGGGCGTGACCACAATGTGACTAGACCATGGATCATAATACCAGGACAAACGAGTATACCAACCACCTAACCAGCACTTTAAGATTTATGTAAAAGATTGGGAAGACTGACACCATCAATCGACCCATCAACCATAAAAAACACAACAAAACACAATTAAAAAACCCCTCCTAAATAGGATTAAAGGATAGGAGCAGAGCTACCACCTGACCCCAAGGTTGTAGCAGCAGCAACGTAAGGTCCCAGAGAATAGCAATTTTCATAAGCTACCTTGACATCTCTTAAGTAGTGTGAGGCAAACACTGATTCACTTCTCCAAAAAGTGGCACTGATAATATCCCTGAGCGCCATATTTCTCTGGAAAGCCATGGAGGTAGCGACTGCCCTAACTTCATGGGCGTTCACTTTCAACAACTTAAAGTTGAGTCGTCGCAACAAGAATGAGCCTCCTTAATGACATTCCTAATGAAGAATGCTAACGCGCTTCTTCGACATGGGATTAACAGGATGTTTCACCAACACCATAAATTGTCCGAGGGACCTCGCAGGTCCTGAGTCCTTCTAAGGTAAAACTTTAGCGCTCTAACAGGGCACAGAACTCTCTCAGGATTCTGTCCAGCTAGGTCAGTCAAACCTTGAATCTCAAACGATCTAGGCCAGGGATTAGAAGGCCTTTCATTCTTAGCCAAGAAAATAGGGGACAACGAGCAGACAGCATTGTGTCCCTTGAAGCCCACATGACGGCTGAAAGCCTGAACTTCACTCACTCTCTTCGCCGTCGCCAGAGCAATGAGGAAGACTGTCTTTCTAGTAACATCCCTTAGAGACGCTGTATGAATTGGCTCAAACGGACTGGCCATTAAAAACTTGAGGACAACATCCAAATTCCAAGTAGGGGAATAGGCTGGGAACTTTAGATGTTTCAAAAGATCTCAAGAGATCGTGGAGGTCCTTATTATTAGACAAATCCAGTCCTCTATGGCGGAAAACAGAGGAAAGCATGCTCCGATACCCCTTGATAGTTGGGACTGCCAACTTGAGTTTTTCTCTCAAAAAGAGAAGGAAATCAGCTATTTGGCTCAAAGAGGTCGAGGAAGAGGAAACTCCCTTCTTTCTGCACCAACCTCTGAAGGTTGCCCACTTCGCTTGATACACTTTGATAGAGGAAGCTCTTCTGGCTCTAGCGATGGCCCGTGCCACTCGGCCAGAAAACCCCCTCGCTCTGACCAATTTCTCGATAGTCTGAATGCAGTCAGGTTCAGAGCGGGGAGGTTTTGATGGTATCTCGCGAAGTGGGGTTGTTTGAGCAGATCTGCTCTCAAAGGTAGTGACCTGGGAACGTCCACTAACCAGAAGAGAATCTCCGAAAACCATTGGTTCGAAGGCCAAAACGGGGCGATGAGCGTCATCCTTGTTCCTTGAGAGGCCGAGAACTTGCGAAGCACTTCTCCCAGAATTTTGAACGGAGGAAAGGCATAAACGTCCAGACCTGTCCAATCCCAGAGAAGAGCATCTATCGCCACTGCCCCTGGGTCTAGAACAGGGGAGCAGTAGATGGGAAGCCTCGCCGTTCTTGAGGTCGCGAAGAGATCCACGAGAGGACGACCCCAAAGGGACCAGAGGTCTTGGCAAACCTCCTGATGAAGAGTCCATTCCGTTGGAAGAAGTTGGTGGCGCCGACTGAGCAGGTCCGCTCGAACATTCTCTACCCCTGCAACAAATCTTGTGAGGATTGTAATGTTGCGAGCCTGAGCCCAGAGGAGAATTTCTCTCGCAAGGCCGAACAGGGAACGAGAGTGTGTTCCGCCCTGTTTTTTGAGGTACGCCAACGCCGTAGTGTTGTCCGAGTTCACTTGAACAACGTGATTGGCAACTAGAGACTCGAAGACTTGGAGGGCTAGGAAGATTGCTGCCAACTCTTTGATGTTGATGTGCCAGGAAATCTGTTGCCCTTTCCAGGTTCCTGACACTTCCTTCCCTCCCAGTGTTGCTCCCCAACCCGCCAAAGAAGCGTCGGAAAACAACACTAGGTCGGGGCTCAGAAGCTTGAGAGAGATCCCTTTTCCCAACTTCACAGGATCGAGCCACCACTTGAGGGAGTCTTTTATGGAGGGAAGGATCCTTAATTCTTCTTCCAAGTCTTCCTTGTTCTTCCAGTTCTCCAGCAGAAAGAACTGGAGAGGTCTGAGATGTAGCCTTCCTAGAGAAACAAACTTCTCCAGCGAGGAAATGGTCCCCAGCAGACTCATCCATTCCCTCACCGAGCATGTTTCCTTCTCCAAGAAGACTGCGACTTTTTCGCAACAAAGAACTTGCCTTTCTGGCGACGGAGACGCTAGAAAAGCCGCTGAATTCATCTGAATCCCCAGATAAACGATGGACTGAGAGGGGATCAGTTGCGATTTTTCTACATTGATCAGAAGTCCCAGGGACTCCACAAGATCCAGAGTAAAATGAAGGTCCTCCAGACACCTTCGTGCTGAAGAAGCACGGATCAGCCAATCGTCTAGGTAGAGAGAGATCCTGACTCCCGAGAGGTGCAACCACCTCGCTATATTCTTCATGAGAAGAGTAAACACCCTCGGGGGCTGTGCTGAGTCCAAAGCAGAGAGCCCTGAATTGGTAAGTCTTGCCCCCAAGACAAAGCGGAGATACTTCTTCGAGCACGGATGAATCGGGACGTGGAAGTATGCATCTTGAAGGTCTAAAGACACCATCCAATCCCGGGACGAAGAGCTCCTAAAATAGACTGAGACGTTTCCATCTTGAACTTGTCCTTCTGGACAAAGTCGTTCAGCCTGCTGACGTCCAAGACAGGTCTCCAGCCTTCTGGATGTTTTGGAACCAGAAACAGTCTGTTGTAAAATCCCGGGATTTTGTGTCTAAGACTGGCTCCACTGCTCTCTTCTCGAGCATTTGGTCGAGAAGGTCGAACAGTATCTTCTGCTTGGCAGGGCGGTACTTGGGAGAAAAATCTCTGGGGGTCAAGACAAGGGAGGAAGAGTCAGGAAAGGAATTAGGTATCCTCTCTCTACTACTTGGAGGGACCAAGAGTCTGCCCTCTCTCTCTCAGGCTTGAGCAAAATGAAGAAGCCTGGCTCCTACTGGCATCTGGAGGAGAAAAAGTCACTTGCCGCCCCTCTTGGGGACGACCTTGCCTCTAGGAAAACCTCTGCCTCGAGGTGCGGGTTTGGAGAAACTACCCGTGGAAGAGCCTCCACGAAAGGGCTGCTTCTTTTTAGCCTGATGAGGCACAGAAGACGACGAAGAAGGTGCTGAGGGACGTTTAGAGGACCTGGAAAGGAGGTCTTGAGTGGCCTTCTCCTGAAGGCTGGAAGCGATATCCTTAACCAAGGTCTGGGGGAAGAGATGGCTAGAGAAAGGTGCGAACTGAAGTTCTCCCTTCTGAGAAGGAGAAACCGACTTCGCCAAAAAGGAGCAGAACAATGCTCTCTTCTTTAAAAGAGCTGACGAAAACTGAGAAGTCAGATCTTCAGAGCCATCTCTGACGGCCTTGTCCATACACCGCAAAACGCTGGACAGCTCCCCCAGACTAATAGAACTAGGGCTATTAGCCTTAGTGTGCAGAACGCCCAGACACCAGTCCAAAAAGTTAAAAACTTCCACTGTCTTGAAAAGTCCTTTGAGGTGGTGGTCCATTTCAGTAAGAGTCCAGGAAACCTTGGAAGAGGACAAGTGGGATCTCCTAGAGGCGTCCACAAGACTAGCGAAGTCCCCTTTAGAAGTAGAGGGAACTGACAAACCCATATCTTCCCCTGTGTCGTACCATACTCCGGATTTTCCCGACAAGCGAGAAGGAGGCAAAGCAAAAGAAGTCTTCCCTTGGTTCTTCCTAGTAGACATCCAGTCTTGAACTTTCTTAAAAGCCTTCTTGGTAGAGAAGGACTTCTTCATTTTAAGAAAGCCAGGAGATTTCTCGCCTGAGACGAAGCCAACTGCGACGGGGAGCGAGGAGCTGAAGCTTGAAACGTATCCGAAATAAATCCTTAAACAGACAAGTCAGAGTCTGATAATCGGAAGAAGCAGAAGGAACTTGTTTCTCTTCGTCCGAGGGTTCTGACGGCAGGGGTTCTTCTTCCTCAGCTGGAGGATCAGGAGAGCAGGGAGGAAGGAGTCCGGAATCGCTGATACGCCAGCGGGACTTAACATGCTTGGAAGTAGAGGCTAAATCTTGATGAGCCTGAACAGAAGAAACGGGAAGTTGGTCATCAAGAAAAACTGCAGGCGTGGTAGCAACATCCGTATGATGAGAAGAGATAACACGAGGAGAGCGAGTAGCGTCCTGGCGAGAAGCGCGCGCATCTCCGTGAACTGGCACGGAAGAGGCTTCACGAAGGAGAGCGCGAGAAGCGTCCTGGGTGGGCGCGCGCCGAGACACAGGGTGAGGCGCGCGAGAAGCGTGAGGAGCGCGAGAAGCGTGAGGAGCGCGCGAAGCGCTAGAAACTCGAACATGGCGCGCATCGGGAGAGACGTCAAAATCTTCAAAGAGAGAAGGAATTTCTTTAAAACCTTCCTTAGGCGCAAGACGAGAAGCTTCCGGAGAAGCAGCAGACGAAGACGACGAAGCGGGAGAGTGGGAAGGCCTAGACTTCTTCACAGGCAGATGCAAATCTTTACGACGCGGCCTGGCCTTCCTACGATCCATAAGAGAATCCAGTTGCTGTTGCATGCCTAACAAAATCTGGCAAGTAGGGGACACAGCTCTCTTAGCAGACGGACTGAATTTGCGAGAAGGCGAGCGGAGAGAAGGCTTCTTCTTTCCCAATGGAGAAAGGTCTCCCATCTTAGCGCGAGCAGCGTCAAACTCCGAAGAACGAAACTTCTTCCGATGAGGGACTTCCTCGAAACTTTCAGGTGACGAGCGCAAAACGTCTAGAGGAAGAGGACGTGAAGCGTCCTCTCCTCTCAGGCTTCTCATGAGGGGTCGAGAGTCCAACCGAGCGCTCCAACCCCGACAAGGGGAGGACATGTCGGAGGACGAGAAGCATTCCTTATGGATGCGTGCCCGAGCACGATCCCTGGCAGCCTGGGTGGAGTCAACAGGACCTGCCGAAGGGACGTCAGATCGGAGGGGAGTCCCCGTAACCTTCATGCGGCTTTCGACATGCCCTCTCCCCGGGTCTTGGGAGTTCGGCAGAGGTCCAGGCCTAGAAGCATTATAGGGTCGATCTGACGCCCCCTCCACAACACTAGGGGGATTAACACACACTACACTTTGCGCTTGCAGGGCATTCACTTTGTTTTCAAGAGCGCGAATAGACTCAAGAACTAGAGTCAGAGCATTACTTTCTGCAACAACCTCAGGGCCCGAAGGCAACACTAAAGGGTTAGGACTACAAGCTACAGGGTTACTAACGTGAGAAATCCCTGACCGACCGTCCACAGAAGCACTCCTGGAGGAAGACCTCCTCACCCTATCACGCTCCAATTTACGCATATAGGATTCGTACTTCTTCCATTCTCCCTCAGATAATCCCTCACATTCATTACAACGATTATCCACAGAGCATTCCATACCTCTACATTTCATACATAAAGTGTGAGGGTCTACCGAAGCCTTCGATAGCCTCACCTTACACCCACCCAAGCTACACACACGATAGCTAGAGGAAGACATTATATAAAGAAAAGTCAAAGGCCAAATTCAAAAAACAGTCCAGAAAAGCGTATGCCAAGTCACAGATCCAAGTCGATACCAAAAACAACCAAAATACTCAAATGACAAAATATTGAAATCCAAAAGCGGAGGAACTGACAACAGGTGTTGACAGTCCGGCGACAGAGAAAATCTGAATAGAAAATGGGAATGGTTCCTGATACCCGCGCCCCAGCGGCGGGAATGTGTACTAACCACCTGTCCGGCCACTGCGTGTGCCGCGAAATTTGAAATTCTGTCGGACCTTCAGAGACTACAGCTATATATATATCTGGCAGGTAAGTCTCGTGAACAAACTGTGCAATACGAAAAATCCTCCATAACACTACATTATAGCAACAGTTGAGACATGAATGAGTTATAATATCATTTAGACAGTACTTTATGACAAAATATTAGTAGCTGTGTACTGTATTTGTAACCATTTTAGTATAGAAATGTCTTAGAATTGATGGAAATAAACTTTGGTACTAATTAATGAGCACATTTATAAGTAACATACTGTACACTACAGTATACCTTAATCTCTCACTATGAGAACAAATCACTGCAAGTATTTTGGCCCACTAGGCTACCATGTATAATATGTGTGTGTGTTTTTTTTTTTTACAATAAATTGATACTGGTGAACCTCCTACTTTTGTGTTTATCCATAGACCTCCAACATTTTAGGGGGACTACTGCAGGAAATGGGGAAGTTAATGTATAACAAATTAATTTTTCACTAAGACAGAATGAAATGGTACCAAGCAGTGATGAAAATAGCTTTTGCTAGGCTTTAGCATAGTCTTTGCTTTGTGGTTGTCATTTTTAGAGAAGAGAAGTTTGCAGTATAAAAAGTAAAATGGCACCAGAAATAGACATCCCAACTTGTCTTACCATAACCCAACCATGCTTATGGGTTGTCCTGCCTGACTGATCTATACTTCTGCTCCTTATTCTCCCAAAAGAAAGGGTAATGGTGAAATTCCCATTTCAAGTCAGATGAAGGGGCTTTTGATGTTCCCTCTTGTGGACCGTACTCTATTTTCTATAGGCTCAGTATATACCTTTCACTTCGGAATTGGAAAGCTCAAAGTTATCCATTTTAAAGCTGTACCGTGGCTGAATTATCTCTGAAGAAATTTTGCACACATACATTACTTAGTCTATAACAGCCTTTTAGGCATAGGCTTGGTGTTTTTCTTTGCAACTGTAGAAACATCCATTCACTTCCTTTTCAGTTACTGTAAAGTTAGACAGAACTTTTGAGGTATAAATCATATTTAGAATTACTTAATGAGTACAGTAAATCACCTGTTTCCAAGACAGTCAGTAGGACAACTGGATTACAGTCTCCTGAAGGTGATGATGGGTAGAAAACAGACATGAAACATGGATTTTGATAGTATTTCATGTTTTCTCTTGGATGTAATCATTCACATTTGTTTTTCTCAACCCAAAGCCCAATCTAGCACTGTGGCTCACCTTACATTGTGTGAATGATAAAGGTAGGGGCAAACACAGAAAACTATAGCTTTTCCCAGGCAATACTGGTAAAAGCACACAAGAAATATGTTTTATATTCTTGGTGATAAATTGATGTGTTAGGCTTAATGGTTTTGCCACAGAATGTCATCTGTGGTGACAGGTTTGTTTTGTGGTATCAGTAAACTGTATACAGTATGTAACCAGGAGTTAGGGAAGAGAATCCGGTAAGGAAATAACGTTAAGTGTATTCCTTTCTCAGTTTTCATTAAGTGTGTTTCAGTGGTATATTATGGTTAACCTAGGTGTTTGCCTGGAAAACAAGATTGTTCAGTATGCCGATGATGCAACACTTATGGGTGTAGTAAAGTCTCCACTTATGAGAAATGAAGCTGCCCTCTGCCTTAATTGGGACATGGACTAGATCAGGGAATGGTGTAGTGGGTGGGGTATGAGGCTGAACTCCAATAAAACAAGACCACTACTGATTAGCAGATCTTATACAGATTTCTGACCCCATGCTCCCCTTCAGGTGGATGGAACTTTGCTGAATGAGTCTGAAGCTTTAATTATTCTAGGTGTAACTTTTGACTCACATCTAAATTTTGAGAAATATCTAATGAAAGCTTCAGCAAATGCTGCACGAAAGTTAGGTATTTGTATTGTTCGTAAGGCCTCACATATTTATAAGTGATGAAATCAGTGCAACCTGTTTTAGATCATGTGCACTTCCTTTACTGGAATAATGTTCTCCGGTGTGGATGTCTGCTTCTGCCAGAGATCATCTCTTTTAGATAGTGTTTCTTGGTGGTAGGTTTCTGTTTCCTAATAGTAGCAGTTATGACCAGGACCATTGACAGATGGTCTCTTGTTTGTCACATTTTCATAAGTTGTATTTCAACAGAGACCTTTCACATTCACATAATAGATCCCTGATCCCCTTTATCTGCCGAGAGCAACCAGATTTGCTGAATGGCAGCACAAATATGCAGTAAATGTGCCTTGCTGTCGAACTTCTCAGTCCCAGAGGTCATTTATTCCTCACACCGTTGGACTGTGGAAGAGCCTCCCAGAGGATGTTGTGCAATTGGAACTTCAGAAGTTCAAGCAAAAGTGCAATGCATTACTACCATAATACTATTCTTCTTGCATCTATTTATGTATTTGTTAATTTATCTTTTTCTTTTTTAATAAGTGTTATCTCTTCTTTCTGTATTTCCCATTACTTCCTCTTACTTCTTCGTAATGAACACCATATTCTATGGAAGCTTGAATTTCAAGTCAGTGTCCCCTGTGGGCTTGTTCCATATGAATGGGTTTCATGTACTGAATAATAATAATAATAATAATTGCAAAGGTACTATCTAATTGTAATAACTTGTCACTTATTGGAACTACTCCTGATCTTCATGGGGTACTTAAGTATTTACTGCACCAATTTTTTGTGTGCAGCCTTATAAATGTTTGAAGTGTCAGTGAAAGGTATGATAGTTATGAAGAATATAACATTAACCTATTGTACATGTGAATTTTTCAAATTTTTAATAATGATTAATTTTAAGAGAATACAGTGAATAAAACATACTGAATATTTCCTAAAAACGGGGGGAAATGGTGAGAACTAAGGGTCTGGTTTTTGTTGAAAAGTCAAAAATAATGAAATGTGGTTGTAAAAGTCCATGGAAAAATGGAAATGAATTTTGAGTGGAATTTTTAACATGTAAACTTGTGTAAAGTATTGTTTGTTCATGAGACTTACCTGTCAGATATATATACTGTATAGCTGTATTCTCTGATAGTCCGACAGAATTTCAAAACTTACGACACACGCAGTGGGAGATCAGGTGGTTAGTACCCATTCCCGCCGCTGGGAGGCGGGTATCAGGAACCATTCCCATTTTCTATTCAGATTTTCTCTGTCGCCGGTACTGTCAACACCTGTTTTCAGTACCTCCGTCTTGGATTTCGTAAACTTGGTTGTCACTTAAGTATTTGTTTGACTTTTGGTTTTTTGACTTGGACTTGTGGCTAGGCATACGCTATTGTGGACTGTTTTGGATTTGGCTTTGTTTTTTCCTTGGATTAAGATGTCTGAATCTAGTTCCTCTAGTTATAGAGTTTGCCGTGTGCAAGACTGTAAGGTGAGGCTACCGAAAATTTCGGTAGATCCTCACACTGTATGCTCGAGGTGTAGGGGGCATGTTTGTTTGTTGAATGATCGATGCAAGGAGTGTGAATCTTTGCCTGATGCTAGTTGGAGGACTTATGATTCCTATGTGAGAAAGTTAGAGCGGGATAGGATCGGGAGGTCTTCCTCCAGAAGTGTTTCAGTGAGTAGGAGTCAGGGTAGTGTTTTTTCACCTGCTAACCCTCCCGTAGACGTAGCTTTTCCTAACCCTGTGGTGTTGCCCCCGGGCCCCGAGGTTGTGTCTGCAGAAGGTGATGCCCTGTCGGTTATTATGTCTTCCATTCGTAACTTGGAAGCTAAAATGCTCGCTCTTCAAAGTGCTGTGAAGTGCAGTGATAGTGTCTGTCCCCCTAGTGTTGTGGAGGGGGCGTCAGATCGGCCGTATAATGCCTCTAGGCCTAGACCTCTGCCGGACTCCCAGGACTCAGGGAGTGGGCAAGTCGAAAGCCGCAAGAGGGTTACGCGGACCCCCCACCGATCTGGCGTTCCTTCGGCAGGTCCTGTTGACGCTTCCCAGGCTGCCAAGGATCGTGCTCGGGCACGAATCCTTAAGGATTGCTTCTCGTCCCCCAAATCTTCCTCCCCGCGTCGGGGGTGGAACTCTCGGGAGGACTCTCACCCTTTGAAGAGAAGCTTCAAAGAAGGGAACGCTTCACGTCCCTTTTCTCGTGACGCTCTTCGCTCTTCTCCGGAGAATTTTGACGCCATCCCGCCGCAGAAGAGGACCAGGACGTCATCGGACGAAGACGCTTTTGAGCGCCCCGGTCGCTCCGGGAAGAGAGCTGTTGCTTCCCCTGTGAGAAGGAAGAAGGCGTCCCCTCGCCCCTCGTCTTCTCACAGGATCAGCCCTTCTCCTGAGGAGGAGACTTCTCCTACTCGTAAGCTTCTGCTAGACATGCAGAGGCAATTGGCTTCGTTAATGGCCCAGAAGGAGACTGATACGTGTCGTCGTCGGAAGGATTCCCGGCTGCCGATCAAGAGGTCCAAACCATCCCCTTCTCCTTCTCTGCGTTCGTCGTCTTCTCATGCTTCGCCGCCCTCTGGAAGTCCTTTGGCTCAGCGCTTTACTGGTCTCAGCAGGGATCGCCAATTCCCTCTTTCTGAAGCTCTCCATGCTGCTAGGCTTGACGCCCCTTGTTACGACGCTCCACTGGCTTCTCGCCATGATGCTTCTCATGCTGCTAAGCATGACGCTCCTCATGCTGCTCGGCAAGACGCCTCCCATGCTGCTCGCCCTCATCGGGACGCTCATCGGGACGCTCGTCAGGACGCTCGTCAAGACTCTTCTTGCCGAGATTTTCGCGACCCCTCTCGGACTTCTTCCAAGCAGAAGTCCCTTTTGCGTGTTGGTCTGCAAGGGCTTCGACCTCCCGGTGTTTCTCCAGTCTCTTTGGTTGCTCCTGTTGAAGAAGGAGAGCTGTCTAGTGCATCGGAACCTGCAGTTGAGGATCAGTCCTCGACTTCTTCAGCTTCTTCCGACTACCAAGTCTTGACAAGGTTGCTGAAGGACTTGTTTGGGGACAAGTTTCAACCTTCTGCTCCTCGCCCTCCCCCTTCGCAATTAACCTCGTCTAAATCGCAAAAGACTTCTGGTTTTGTGAAAATGGCCACGTCTCTCTCTATGAAGAGGGCCTTTAAGAAGGTTCAGGAGTGGATGGACTCCAGGAAGGCCCAGTGCAAGACTTCTTTCGCCCTGCCTCCGTCAAGATTGAGTGGGAAAGCGGGGATTTGGTACGAGACGGGAGAGGAGGTTGGTTGGAGAGTTCCTTCCTCTTCCCAAGGGGACTTCGCCAGCCTTGTGGACGCCCCCAGGAGGTCTCTCCTTTCGTCAGCGAAGGTGTCCTGGACGTTGTCTGAGACCGATCACCATCTGAAAGGCCTCTTCAGGACATTGGAAGTTTTCAACTTTCTGGACTGGTGCCTGGGAGTCCTGGACTTGCAGGCTCGTAGCCCTGACTCCATTAGTCTGGGAGATTTGTTCAGCGTCCTATCTTGCATGGACAAGGCGGTTAGGGATGGCTCCGAAGAGCTGGCTGCCCACTTCTGTACGGGGGCTTTTAAAGAAGAGAGCCATTTACTGCAACTTCACTGCTAAGTCGGTCTCTCCTTCTCAGAGGGCAGAGTTGCTGTTCGCTCCGATGTCTAGCCATCTTTTTCCCCAGTCCTTAGTCAAGGATACTGCTGCCACTTTGCAAGAGAAGGCTACTCAGGACCTCCTGGCCCAGTCTTCTAGACGTCCAGCAGTCCCTTTGACTTCTTCCCTTGGGCAGGCTTCCAAGATTCAGAAGCCCTTTCGTGGAGGAGCCTCTTCAAGATCGTCCTTTCGAGGAAGAGGTCTCTCCAGAGGTAGAGCCCCTTCTAAGCCCAGGGGCAAGAAGTGACTCTGTGGACCTTCAGACACCGGTTGGAGCCAGGCTTCTTTCCTTTGCAAGAGCCTGGAGAGAGAGAGGGACGGACAACTGGTCCCTCCAAGTCATCGAAAAGGGATACAAGATCCCATTCCTCGTCTTACCTCCGTTATGCACGAAGCCCAAGGATCTGTCGCCATCCTATCAGCAGGAGAAGCAGCAGATTCTCTTCGACCTGCTCGAGCAAATGCTCGAGAAGAGAGCTGTGGAACAGGTCTCAGATTTACAATCCCCGGGCTTTTACAACAGGTTGTTTCTGGTCCCGAAGCAGTCAGGAGGATGGAGACCAGTCCTGGACGTCAGCAGGTTGAACCATTTCGTTCTGAAAGAAAAGTTCAAAATGGAGACGTCCCAGTCGGTTATGGGAGCCTTAAGACCAGGCGACTGGATGGTTTCTCTCGATCTCCAGGACGCCTACTTTCACGTCCCTATACATCTTCTATCAAGGAAGTACCTGAGATTTGTCCTGCGGGGACAGGTATATCAGTTCAGGGCTCTCTGCTTCGGGCTCAGCACAGCCCCTATGGTCTTCACGGTTTTAATGAGGAATGTTGCGAGATGGCTTCACCTTGCAGGAATAAGAGTCTCACTTTATTTGGACGATTGGCTCATTCGAGCCTCACAATGCCGAGGTGTCTGGAGGATCTTCACACGACTTTGAACTTGACGAAGTCCCTAGGACTTCTGGTGAATTTCGAAAAGTCCCATCTGACCCGACTCAGTCCATCGTTTATCTGGGGATTCAGATGGATTCAGTGGCTTTTCGAGCTTTTCCGTCACAAGAAAGACAACAACAGTGCTTAGACAAAGTTTCAGCCTTCCTGCGGAAAGAAACATGCTCGGTGAGGGAATGGATGAGTCTGCTGGGGACCATTTCATCACTGGAGAAGTTTGTTTCCCTGGGGAGACTGCATCTCAGACCGCTTCAATTCTTCCTTGCAGAGAACTGGCAGGACAAGGAGAATCTGGAAGTTTTTCTGAAGATCTCGCCAAAGGTGAAGGATCACCTAAGGTGGTGGCTCGCTCCATCAAAGTTGGCAGAAGGCTTTTCTCTCAAACTTCAGAATCCCGACCTAGTGTTGTTTTCCGACGCATCCACCTCGGGATGGGGAGCAACACTAGGGGGGGACGAAGTGTCGGGCACCTGGAGAGGGGAACAGGTGTCCTGGCACATAAACCTCAAAGAATTGGGGGCGATTCAGTTGGCCCTACTTTTCTTCGAGGGACGAGTCACGAACCGAGTAGTCCAGATCAACTCGGACAACACCATGGCCCTGGCTTACCTAAAGAAGCAGGGAGGAACTCACTCTCGGTCCCTGTTCGCTTTAGGAAAGGACATCCTTCTGTGGGCACAGGCCCGGAATATTACGATCCTCACGAGGTTCGTTGCAGGTGTAGAGAACGTCCGTGCGGATCTTCTAAGTCGGCAACAACAACTGCTACCGACCAAGTGGACCCTGCACCAAGAGGTGTGTCAGGGACTGTGGAAGCTATGGGGACGTCCCTTGGTAGATCTCTTTGCAACTTCCAAGACGAAGAGACTTCCTCTTTACTGCTCCCCTGTACTCGACCCAGGAGCGATCTCAGTAGATGCTCTTCTCTGGGATTGGACGGGGATGGACGTGTATGCCTTTCCCCCGTTCAAAATCCTCGGAGAAGTCATCAGGAAGTTTGCGTCGTCGGAAGGGATGAGGATGACGTTGATCGCCCCGCTTTGGCCTTCGAGGGAGTGGTTCACAGAGGTCATGTCCTTCCTAGTGGACTTTCTGAGAACACTGCCCATGAGAGTCGATCTACTCAGACAGCCCCACTTCGAGAGGTACCACAAAAACCTCCCCGCTCTGGACTGCATTCAGACTATCGAGAAGCTGGCCAGAGCGAGAGGTTTTTCTAGACCAGTGGCGAGAGCTATTGCCAGAGCCAGAAGATTCTCTTCCAGGAATTTGTACCAATCGAAGTGGACCGTGTTTAGGAGATGGTGTAGAAAGAAGGGCATTTCCTCTACCACGACCTCTGTGAGTCAGATAGCAGACTTCCTCTTGTTTCTGAGGAGTGAAGTCAAACTAGCGGTCCTGACTATCAAGGGATATAGGAGTATGCTATCATCCGTTTTTAGGCATAGAAACCTGGATCTGACTAACAACAAAGACCTTCACGATCTATTTAGATCATTCGAAACCTCGAAGGTGCCTCGGCAAAGGACTCCTTCTTGGAATTTAGATGTAGTGTTATGGTTCCTGATGTCCAGTCCTTTCGAGCCTCTTCGTTCTGCGACATTGAGGAACATTACCAGAAAGACTATTTTTCTAACCGCTCTAGCAACTGCGAAGAGGGTTAGCGAACTTCAAGCCTTCAGTAGACATATAGGCTTTAAAGGACATAACGCAGTTTGTTCTTTAAGTCCTACTTTTTTAGCGAAAAACGAGAACCCGTCTAACCCTTGGCCCAAGAGCTTCGAAATCAAGGGTATGGCTGAGATTCTGGTTCAAGAGCCAGAGAGAGTCCTTTGCCCTGTTAGGGCTCTCAAAGTCTACTTAGACAAAACGAAGGAAAGTCGAGGCCCCTCGGATAGACAAAACGAAGGAAAGTCTAGGCCCCTCGGATAATTTATGGTGTTCAGTGAAGAGACCGGACTTACCTATGTCGAAGAATGCTCTGGCATTCTTCCTGAGGGACACGATTAAAGAAGCCCATTTATGCTGTCAAGACACTGATTTTAAACTTCTGAAAGTCAATGCTCACGAGGTGAGGGCGGTTGCAACTTCAGTGGCTTTTCAGAAGAATATGACACTCAGTAACATTCTGGGTGCCACATTTTGGCGTAGCAACTCTGTGTTCGCTTCACACTACCTGAGAAATGTGAAGACGACATATGAGAACTGCTTCTCGCTAGGACCATACTTTTCCGCAGATACATTCCTGGGGGCAGGGAATGACACTCATCTTATCCTATAGAAAATGGTTGGAAAGTGTTTTTTATGGTTGTTGGGTCGACCGCCAGAGGCGGACTTCCCACTCGTTAGCTTTAGTTGTGATATCCTAACTTAGTTAGGCTTGGTCAGGTGGTTGTTTTTTACTTCGTTTGCCCTCATTGTATGGTCAATATGGTCTAGTCACATCGTGGTCACGCCCCCGTTGACAGATCATCTAGAACTCACCAGCTATACAGGTCACTTCCTTGCTGGAGACTCTAGTAAAGCAGAAGCGGACTTGGGTGACAGTAATCACGAAGTCAGCTATGCTAACAGGTAAGGAACCAAGGTATCATTCACCTACATGTATTGTGTTTCCTAAATCCTATTCTGTCTGTACCCACCTCCAATGGTGGTATTCAGCTATATATATATCTGACAGGTAAGTCTCATGAACAAAATTATATTTTAATGATAAAATAAAGTTTCTTCATACTTACCTGGCAGATATATATATTCATAGTGCCCGCCCACCTCCCCTCAGGAGACAGTGGCACTAGAAAATCTGAATAGAAAATGGGAATGGTTCCTGATACCCGCCTCCCAGCGGCGGGAATGGGTACTAACCACCTGATCTCCCACTGCGTGTGTCGTAAGTTTTGAAATTCTGTCGGACTATCAGAGAATACAGCTATATATATATCTGCCAGGTAAGTATGAACAAACTTTATTTTATCATTAAAATATCATTTTTCAAAAGTATAGTTATATGCTAACTTAAACTCTTATATGGAATTGTAGATAATAGAAATACTGTAGAAAGATATAGAATCTGTTGTTTATGTAATGGTTTATCCTGTCTGTTTCCTGTGATGTCTGGCAAGAGTAGTGGTATTGAAGTTCACAGTTCCATTAGTCAACACTGACTGCAATTGTTGTGATGGGTGTGCTGGCTCATTTCTACCTTTTCTGTTATATTTACTTTCTCCCTTCCATTTTTTCTTGATTTTCACTTACAATGATTGGCATTCATTCTTTAACTCTTGCCTAATTTTCCCCTCAATTTTTTCATAGTATGCAGTGTCTAATTTTTATCATAATTTTTTCATAATGCATTCAGCCATCATATGACTTACCATCAGTCTCATTCATCTCATTCTCTGTAGCATTTCCTTATTTATACATCATAACCTCAGTGTTAGGGCTTCAGCCTTAAATATCTAAAATCCAGCTAGCCCTGTAGTTTTAATTTATATTCTGTTGGTGAGAGCATGGATAGCTGTAGGGAGGAAGGCAGGCTGACCTTATGTAGGCAGGCGATTCTCATATTGTAATCATTCCTCAAACCCACCAATTTTGAATGGATTATTTATCAGTTTTGTATGGAGTATTTTTTCAGGAAAGTGTGGGTAAATCATGATCCACTATATTGCAAGTACCCTGTACAGTACAGGCAGTCCCCGGTTAATGGCGATCTGGTTTTATGACGCTTGTCTAGTGACAAAAATCGGCAATTTTCAGCGCCGAAAATCACCGATTTCCGCTTATCAGCACTGATAATTGGGTACTGGCACCAATACATACCTAACAGAGGCGCCAATAACCGAAAATCTGCACTTTTCGGCGCCGATAAGCCCAAAAATCGCCGAAAAAATGCTGGAAATCACCGATTTTTGGTTAGTGGCAATTTTCGGTTATCATCACACCCCCAGAACGGAACCCCTGCCAATCACCGAGGACTGCCTGTACATATGTTTTTTTAATGTGTAAGGAAAATTAATAACAGTAGAGTATTTTATTGTATATTTGTCTTAAAAAAAATTTTTCTTTTCCAGAACACGCACTAAGTATGGGGAGGAAAAAGAAAAATTTACCTATTCTCTTGCCCTAGTTTTCTTCCAATGTATCGTCAATGCTGTTTATGCTAAATTAAGTGAGTATTGTGGCATTTTGGCTCGTTTTTTCACACTCGTAACCAAAGTTCATTCTTGTATATAAAAATTTTTGCTAACAGCCTGTGAATGCAGTTTAAACCTTGTCCTCCAATAACAAAATACAATTAGCGTAAGTGTTTTATATTGTAATTGGGTAGTATAATTAATTCATATTCTCTAGTTTTGATAGTCTCTAATTTCGTGAATTCTAATATAGAAATTGCAGTCATAAAACATGTGTGAGTGACTGCTATATTCCAAAGAAGTGTTTTCATAGGGGTTAAATATAATTGCAGTAGTAGTTTGTGTCAAGCCTAAAGACAGTTGTAGAAGAGAGATGTGGTATAAATTCCAAACAATATTTATTTTGCTATATTAGCGAAGATTATGTTAGGTTAGGTTATTTTTCTGAAAGTCATAGTCGTTGAAAGTAATCATTGATGGATATTTGTCTTTATTTTATTGGTTCAGTCCATATGGAAAACAGCTCAGGTTTTTGTTAGCAAGTGATAATAGTATTAGTATTAAGATTTTGTTTTTCATGACTCTTGGTCATTCAACTTGAAAGTCCCTTTTACTGTATTTACACTGCTTATACAGTGGCACATGGGTGCGGCTGGGGAACTTAAGTAAAATAAGACATTTGATTTTTTAAAATATAATAGATCTAAATCATGTAATTCAGTTAACAGCTTTGTTTCAGGTCTATAGATTATATTATAAGAGATCCAGATTGTAATGAGGATTTGTTAAAGACAAGAAGGGAAAATAAAAGCCCAGGTTTTTTCTTGCCGAAATTAATTTTTGGGAATATGATGATTTTCTTAATCTTACTATCTACAGCTTTATGAAGCTCATTTTAAAGTCACTTGGATGATTTGGTCGTGACCTTAAAATACCGTGTTTGTATTACCTTTAGTGGGTTCTTCCACATTCTGAGACTTGAGGATTTCCATTAACATAAGGACTGCCTGCCTCGTTAATATGATTAAAAGAAGAGAGACAAGAAAAGAAATACACTCTCAATAAGAAAATGGCTGATTACATGCTGGAAGACTTCATCACTCTGGTAACTAGTGCCCTAGGGTCGGTGTTGTATTTGGTCAGTGTAGATCCCAGCTGCACACATTGGACTACCTATGTGCACCAGAGAGACTTAGGCAGTCTAAAAAATGGTAGGCATAGGACTCTGGTTTATCTTAATTAAGATGACAATGCAATTTCAGTTTCCCAGAGGTGGCGGAAGTTACCTCCTTTTACATCTGTAAAACCACAATCTCCCTGTCATTTCTTTACAGCTTTGATCTTTGTAATTCTTTGTATTCACCAAAGCTTAATTTATGATGTTGGGAACTCACCTTTTAGGTAAGCAGTCCTTGGACATCTAGAAGTTGTTTTTTACTGTATTTATAAATTATTTTAACTATACCACTCAGTCACATTTCAAGATCCTGTTAGTGTTGCCCAAAGGATTTATTTTTAAATGAGAACTGAAAATTGGAGCATGGTAAAGTTAGATAAGTTTGACAGCTGGGTAGAAAGTGACCAAAGGAATGGATGAAAATTGATAGGCAAGAAGCAGTGCAGCTGCAAGCTGAAGGTTGCAAAAAAGACCTTGTAGCAAACTTTGTCCCTTTGCATGTGAAAGTTGACAGGGTTTTACTTGCAGTCAAATCTCCATCATGGTTTACATCCTGGAATGGGTCAGTAACACCACTACTGTATACTATTTGCATGTAATTTTAAGAATCCTCATGTCCTCCCCATTGAGCTTCCATTCCACAAACTGTATGAAGCAGGTATAAATGTTAAAACATTGGCTACTTGCCCATGCAGGTACAGGCAGTCCCTGGTTTATGGTAGGGGTTCTGTCCCCGGCAGCATGCCATAAGCCAGAAATCGGCATAACCCAGAGCATCATAATTTTAATGGGAATAAATAGCACTTACAGCACTGTTAACGACACTGTAAGTGCTGTTAATGGCACTGTAAGCACCATTATGGCGCCATAAGAGCCATAAGTCCGGGTAATGGCACCATAAGTCCGGGTAATGGCACCATAAAGCAGGTAACAGCGCTGTAAATCCACCTATGACGCCAAAAAATTGGGGTTAAAGGCGCCATGAGGCAAGCGCCGTAAGTCCAGAATGACATAGCCCAAACCTGACGTAACCCGCGGATTGCCTGTATTCAAGAAATGAAGATACTGATAAAACAACCAAAGTTGCAACAACTAAGGACATAAATTACTGCATACTGACGAAAGTGACATTTTACTATCCTTTTACTAAGGAAATAACAGATTGGAATAATGAATCTGATGATAACATAATAAAACAGACTTCAGTTACTGTTGGATTGTGAGGTTTTTCATTCCTAAAACAACCCATTGGACTACAGTAGTCTTGCAGATTTTATGGGCTTTAGGTGACCAGCTCCTTGCAAAAATTAAAAATTTGCAAATAACTCTTATTTCTCCCCACAAGCTTTTTATAGTTCATTTGTGGCCATAAACTTGACCAGTATTTAAGATAAACAGTTTATCAAATTACAGTATATGCACTGTAGTACAACGTTAATATATGATGGTTCAGTATATGTGTACATACAGTAGTTTATTTTTTCTACTGGATATGTTACAGTAGTTTATTTTTTCTACTGCATATGTTACAGGTATTCAGTTACAAAAGAGTCAGTTAAAAACATTGTCATTTTAATACAGTACCACTCACTTTATGTCTCTGTATGGACTTGCTAATACATAGCCATTCAACGTAGTCTTGTGCTCAATGTCTCCGCAATTTTGAACAATGATGATTATGATGATGAAAATGGTGATGCAATACTAATACAGGCAGTCCCCGGTTGTTGGTGATCCAGTTTTATGGTGCTTGTCTAACGGTGACAATAACTGGATTTTCAGTGCCAGTCTCCGGTTATTGGCTCTGACCCTTGGTTATCAGCGCTGTTAAGTGGGGATTTCGGCAATATTATCACCAATTTTTGGTTATTGCTACGCCGTCGGGAACGGAACACCCACCGATAACTAGGGACTGCCTGTACACAGATGGAGTTTTTACACATACACAAGAGACAAATGTTGTAAACTATATGGCATTATTATCACTAATTCCTTAAGTGGAGTTCAATCATCAGGATCTTCAGCCACTTTCTTAATACCTTCTGTAGGAAGAGGAGTGGCTGGGCTCAGGGCCTATGTGATGGTAGGTGTGGAAAATGTGGAGGTGAAAGGAGAGGTATGGATTCTGGGTTTGACCTTTTGGAAAGAATGTGATTTCTGTTTTGAATTTTTTTTACTTTTAATTTCTGTAAAAAAAAAAATGATGGTGCAGTTGCCTCCTCTGCCATTTCCTTCACTTTCAAGGCATGTACCAGTGATAGGTCAGTATCAAAAGTAGTTTATGACTATTGAACTGAAGCAATCCATCTGCGTATTTTCTAATATACGCATGTTTTTTGACACTGCTATTTCTGTTGCTGCTGCCTTTCTGGGTCAACTCCATCAAGTCACTTCTTTTAAATAGTTGTGGTAGTCATAATATGTGATATTAAAGAGAGTGGTAGGGGTGGCCTTTGGCTTTATAATGTGGTGTGATTAAAACAGTTAAAGATAAAATACAGAATTTATTCACAGTACTCTTTACGATTTGGTTTCACTTTTCACTGGACATAACTTGTGGAAGTGGTCTAGCGGCGGTTCTGTTTACACTTCTTTTGTCATATTGGAAACAGCTTCTCACTCAGCTGTAGCTAAAGTAAATAGTTCCAAACAAAGCTGTTCGTGAGACGATGAGAAGGGATGTTGGGTAGACTGCGCTGCTGTTGGTCTGCTGTGCTGTTTGTCCGTTTTTCCTTAGCCACTGTATGTATAGTAGCCCTCACCCCTTACTCAAACATTTGAGCACACTCTGTGGGATACCACTAGGTAGAAGTTACATAATTCTAACCAGCTTGGGCAGTCTGGAAATATCTTGGATAAAACAGATTACGTAAAACCTCTTGAGAAAATCTTTATTAACAAGCATTTAAATATAATGAAAAGGTTATAAAATCTTATTAACATCTTACGGACATTCAGTTAAAGAATAAGCAGCTAAATGAAATTAACATTTCATAAACATTTCAGAATAATAAGGTGAATTAATGTTTACTCTGGAATTTCCAAAAGAAAACTATTAGAGGGGGAACTATACAAGAAGAGACAATCTCATAAATGATGCTTGGACAGCACACACCCACTTAAGGAAATTAATTTGGTAAAATTTTTGTAATTTAACCTGCTGAGGTAATCTGCACTGCTGCTAAGCTTTCCTGGAATGCTTTCCATTCTTTTCGCTTTGGAGTACTGTGCCCCAGCTCATGATCCTTAGACTTCAGTCTTGTAACGTTGAATGTATGTAATTGACTTGTGGTAGGTATGTATCACAAATGCCATCCCATACAGGTAGAGCCAGAATCTCTTCAACTACAAAAATTATTGCTAGGTATGTACTTGTTTAACTACAAAAATTATTGCTAGGTACTTGTTTTTGATGGTAGAGTAGTTGTGCTTATTCTTCTTGAGTTTCCTACTTGCAAAACCAGTTGGAAATATCCCATCAACAAACTTTCATCAGTATGTCTCCTAGTCCTTCGTTCGATTCATCTGTTCTAATGGTGAAAATCTTGTTGAAGTCTGGTGCTCTTAGTGTTGGTGCATTTCTTAGAGCTTGCTTCAATCCATCATATGCCCTTTTTATGAGTTTCCTTCCACTCCGCTTTAAACATTCATCCCTTCTTCACTAGTTTGGTCAAAGGCACTAGTAGTATTTACCTCACGTTATTTGAAATACAGGCAGTCCCCGGTTAGTAGTGGGGGTTCCGTTCCCAGCCGAGTGCTGATAACCAAAAATCGTCGATAATTATGGTAATGAATGGGGTTTACGACGTCATAAGCATCAGTAAGCCGCTTATTGGGTCTGTTAACCACTTATCAGTGCCGATAAACTGCTTACTGACACTAATAAACCACTTGGTAATGCTGATAAACTGCTTACCAACACCGAAAATCAATTACCATAGCTGAAGATCTGGTTAACAATGTCGTTAGCCAAGCGCTGTAAAACTGAAACTTCATTAACCAACGCCGCTGATAAACAAGGACTGCCTGTATGTATAAATAGTTTAAGAAACTGTTGTACTTTAGTAACACAAACCCAGTGAAGGTCATTCCTTTCCAAAATCCTGGTTTATTTTGAGTTATGGGAAGTATGAGCATATTGATTTTATGAGGTAATTTTTAGTTTTGCTGGCTCTCTCTTGTACAGCTGAAACCCATAGTACTGGGTATTGCATCTTATTTTGTAAGAGTAAGATTATTGCTATAATGTTTACTTCAGGTGACATAACCCTGTGAGTACTATAAGCTCAGATGAAGGACTCTAAATAGAGTCTGAACTAGCTCTGAAGATTCCTTATCAGGCAAGAGCTTTCATAAGGATAGTGTTCCTTTAATATTTCCAGGTTGGTTGGTTGTTTATCTGTTAAGATATACTGCATTTGCAAGGATTCTCTAGTCCTCCATTTACATCAGTGTGATATTGAGCTAAATGAATGGTTTCATAATTCCTGTTGAAATAATAAACATTTTCATAATAATGTTCATTTCAGTACTTAACAAATGTTCATAAGTCCCCCAACCTCTCACAATCTGTAGGCAAAGAAAAGAATGACTGTAAAACTAGGAACTCACTCAAGCCATCTGGAAGTTAGAAGGTAGAAAAGAAAGTCTACCAACCCAACCAGATGTATCTATGAAATTCTTTCTTTGCTGCCCTGGTACAGTTATAGCAAGATGAATGTTTGGTAGGCATTGAAATAAATACCACAATTTATTATAACTTGTATTTTGTTTTCGTAAACTGGGCTCTTAGAGAAGCAGAAATTGGATTAAGGTTATATTGTTTTTTTTGGAAAGCAAAACTAATTACAGTTCATAGAGTAGATATATATAATTAAAAGTCTGTGGCAATTTTGACTGTTGTTTTTCTACAGTGATGATTGTGTCTGTTGTCCCATTGTTGTTTCATTCCCAGTAATACTTGTCTGGTACTTCAGTGTTGTTTTTCTATACGTAAACTCTTCATTGTCATTCCAGTGTTGTTTTTCCTACAGTAATTTCTATAGTATTGTATGTGCTGCAGAATTTTTGATAAAGACTACAGTACTTACAAAAGTAACAGAGGTTGTGGATGTTTAGTTCTAACATCTGGAAAGGGCTTATATGACCCATGAAACTTAATTATTTGGGATGAATCTTACCTACTGTTAAAGATAGCTTATGTCTCCGCACCAGTAAGGCTGCCCGGATGACTGTCTAGTACGCCTGTTCTCCACCAGATTGTTTAGAATGTTGTAGCTCTTTTCAGAATTCTTTTGCCACCATTGTGTCTAGGTGCTTGTTGGTATTTCATGGCTGTTTGCTGCTATCATGATATACTGTACATTTATTTTTCCTAGGATTCCTCCACTGGAATCAGGGCTAAGAACGTTGGGTTCTGTAGGAATGATCGCTGTGTTAGTAGGATGTTGATTTTTTAGGAGATACACACTGTTTGTGCTGGCTGCAATGACATAAAGTGTGATCTTGAGAATAGATGTGAGGAAGTAGGAATTTTTGAAGGACTTTCTGCTTAAGTTCATTAGTATAGGAAGGGAAGGGAATCAGATAGATTGTGAAAGCAGTTAATTAGGTCAGGTTATCAACCTGTCATTTTTCCCCCTTCTCCTGGTCCTTCATCTTTAGTTATCCATACTCATTCTAGGCTTTTCCTTCGCTAATGCTGTAGTTAGTACTGAGACTTCCTCTTTTTAGCTCTGCCTTCCGGCCCCCCTTTTGCTTCAGGAAAAGTGCATTGAGAATTTAGAACAGGACCTAAACCTTATTTTGTTCAGTTCAAGGTTTTTCTGAATTGGTTAGGGAACTGATCCGGGTCCTTCCATACTGTGCAATCGTATTCGCATTCCCTTATAGTAAGAGGTAAGGTGTCGATGCCCTCTCCCATCTGTAGCCTGAGCCTAGGACTGCTGGTTCTTGGGGCGATGTGGTTCTGTGCTGTCCATCACCTTTCTCCATTTATCACATCCTGAGTCTCGTATAATTCATTAGCTGAAAGATTGTTATAATAAATGTCAATCTTCGCAATGTATGCGACTTCTGCCCACATCAACACCTAGTATGGTACAAGGTTGTTAGCACCAATAATACTGATTATATAGGTATACTGTAGACAGTTTTATTAATAATACAGTAGTGTTTCTGTAGCGAGTTTTACTTACAGGCAGTCCCCACTTATCGGCAGCATCGGTTAACACCGTTTCGGTTTATAATGCTTGGCTAACAACGTCATTAACCAGATTTTCGGCACCGTTAAGCAATTTTCGGTGCCAGTAAGTGCTTCCTCGGTGTTGGTAGGCAGTATATCAGCATTGGTAGGCAGTTTATCAGCGTCAGTAAGTAATCTTCAGCCCTGGTAAGCGGTTTACCGGCACCAGTTGGCACTTACAGCATCATAAACCCCATTTATTACCATAATTACTGTGATGTTCCAGTTATCGACGATTTTCGGTTATCGGCGCTTGCCCAGGAACGGAACTCTCACCGTCAACCGTGGACTGCCTATATTCTGGTGTCATGGTGACTCAGTCGATTGTTTAAGCATTCCTTTCATCTTTTGCTCATTCTAAATTCTTGTCTGCTAGCCTATTCCCCTTTCTCTGTCAGAATGCACTTGTTCGTTCTTACCATGCTTTTTCTTCGGCTATTGTCGAATCTCTTACTTCTTTTTCCAAATCTACCATGGTTACAGTACCTACTATTGTTTCCAAGCTAGATTTTATTCTAGTCGCATAGCTTTCTAAGGGTATGTTTTATGGGAATGCTCTCAGGTCTGTTGACTTGTTTTCGGACGAGGCGGGAGAGTCTTTGTAACTCTTCTGCCCCCCTGCCTCCCAACATTTCCCATTTTCTTTGGCACTTCATTTTCTTTTGCCCAGCTGACTAGTGTGGACTCAGCTGAGGCACTTCAGACTGCATTTCCCTCTCCCCTTCATTGAGTTGTCCATGCGATGCCGGTACTCAGCTCCTGTCGCCAAGCTGTCACCTCCTGTCACCAGCTGTCGCCTATTGTTGCCCTCTGGCAGAAGAAGAGTTTGAATTGGAGGATCTTCGGTTTGATTGGCGTTTGCTGGAGCATTGCGTTTCTTTTATCCTCATTTAGTTGAGGAAAGAGGCCACATAGAGAATACATAGGTCTCAGTTGTCTTTGAGTATTTCGGCACCCTTTAAGTATCTGGAGAAGAGAACACAAGCTTTCTTCAGTTAGAGCGTGTTTCGTAAGTTTTCTTTTATTTGGGTACACAAAGCTTCCTTTAAGTCTGCAGAGGATTGTCTTCTGGTTTTTTGTGAAGCTGCAGAGCACCTCCTCTTGTGATACAGGTGCTTAATCGGTGCTTAAACCATCTTCAGCTGAAGATTTGGTTTTCTTTATCTCTTTCCTGCAAAGAGACGAACTCGAGACTGACAAGTACTTTGAACTTGTTGAAATGGAGTCTTGTATTAAACTTTTGCTCAGTATAATTGCCTCGTTGCGTCAGCTTAGAGAGTTTGAGACGCCAGCTTAATGCGTTTGTGGTGCCAGTTCGGGGAATTTGTGAAGCCAGCTTTGTTTTTGGCGCCAGCGGAAGTTTATTAAGGAAGAGTGTTAGTTTTTAACTTGTGCAGTGAAACTCATTTCTGGTGGTGCAGGCTAATGTTCTCATGCTTATACAGGCAGTCCCCGGTTTACGACGGGGGTTCCGTTTTTACGCCGCGTCGTAAACCGAAAATCGTCGTAAACCGAAAAATCGTCGAAAATCGTCAAAAATCATAAGAAAACCTTACTTTTAATGCTTTGGGTGCATTGAAAGCGATGTAAACTGCATTTTTATTGAGTTTTTCATCAAAAGAACCTTCAAATTATGATTATTCTGCCGTTTTGGAGCCATATTTCTTCCTTCGGATCGGTGTACGACGTGTCATAACCCCGGAACATGCGTCGTAAACCGGGAAATAATTTCTGATGGATATATTTGAAAAGCATCGTAACCTCGGAACGTTGTAAGCCGGACCCATCGTAAACCGGCGACTGCCTGTACTAACTCGGTTTGGAAGAAGTGAGAACACTTATGCTCCTACCTGTAGTAAAGGCTTATACTGCACAGGTTAAGGCAATATGGTAGGATATATTGGTACAAATTTTATTTTATACCTTCTGGAGATAAGTTCATCCCACAGGTTCTGGTAGACGGCCAATTGCAGGCCTCCTGGCATGCTTGGAGAGACTTAGGCACTGAAGGAGAGTTATGATTCCTTTTGGGTTATCCTCCACTGGTTTATTCTCCTATAGCTGTTCCTTTGTCTCCTCCAGCAGACAGCAGAAGTCTTTCATTCTTTAGTAGGAGGTTGTAAATTAGAGAGAATGAAATGGACCAGGCAGTAATTCACTGGGATTTTACCTCTGACTTTTTTCTAGCTTCATAAGCAACTGGAGGTTGGCACCCAGTGTTGGACACATTGAGACTGAATAACTTCATGTGTCTGTCCCCATGCTTTTTGGTTTTTCCAGCACAGTTTTAGTGACTTTCCAAAAGAATAATCAGATGTTTTGGTGGATGTGCAGGAGACTTTTCTCATACCAGTACATTTTCTGTCAGGTAAGTTCCTTCAAGGTGTATTTACAGAAGAGGTATTGCTATTCAAGGTGCTTTGTTTTGGTTCGTGTACAGCACCTCTTTAAGTATTCACAGGTAATTTGTTGCCCATAGGTGGATGTGTCAACTTTTAGGATCAAGAAATCTTTTCTACTGAGTCAACTGGTTCAAATTGGCCAACTCTGTTGACAGTATTCCAGAGGCCAAGGATCTGTTGCTTCACCTGGCTCGGTCTCTGCAATATGATTTTCAGTCGATTTCCCTAACTCCTCATTCTTATTTAGTGATGTGGGGATGATACTTGAAACTTGCAGGCTTTTCTGTCAGAAGACAAATAGGCACTTGCTTCCTGAAGAATTTTAACCCTGAAGGAAGCTTCCTAAAGGGTAAGGGCTTTCTTTGTTAGGAAACATGGCCTCCCTAGGGAATGTGTCAGAATAATCAGGCTCAATTACAGTACGGTCTCAGCATAAGAGATTACGACTTACAGCTAATGTTTATTAAACTCATTGTTGCCAGGTTCTGTAGGAGGGACCTTGAAACCAAGAGTTGGCCATTTTTTATTCTTAAAGCTTTTAAGCTCATTGTATTAAGTCCTGGGTTTTAATATTTTGGGGAGCATGAAGGTACATATATTGTATAGGAGCGTACCTTTATATCATATAGGTATTTATTTTTAGTGACTCGTTTTATAGGGCTTTTGCGCCCAGGCACAGGGGTCCCCTCATGCTGCTTGTGTTTCATTCTGGCTGAATTGAGACAGTTCTCTCTGCAAGGATACTCTTCGCTGCACATGTATGAGAGCCTTGCTCCCTGAATGGAATCTAACTTCTGGCAGCAGCAAGATCCAGAAAGGATTCCAGTTCAGGTAAAAATGTATTGGGTTCCATGAATTGGCTGTCTTTAACAGTAGGTAAGATTCATCCCAAATAATATAAATTTTCCTAATAAAATTTGTTATTTGGATACTTACCTACTGTTAAAGTAGACCTCACCCAGCCTCCCCACAGCTTAGTGGGCTGTCAAGGAAAGTTCTGACAAGCTAAAACATTTGAAACACACCTGGTGAACAGGTGTACTAGACAGCCATCTGGGCAACCATTTGATCTTTTGTTTGAATGCCAACTTGCCTATCAGCTCAGAGATAAAAGCTACCTTCAACAGCAGGTAAGTATCCAAATAATAAATTTTATTATGAAAATTGATATTATATTATGAAACTGTTCTGTAAGGTTTCTCATGGAAGTATAAGAGAGAGAGAGAGAGAGAGAGAGAGAGAGAGAGAGAGAGAGAGAGAGAGAGAGAGAGAGAGAGAGAGAGAGAGATTTTACCATACATTCTTTTGCTGTACCTTAGTTTATGGTTAAAAAGATGCACATAAAAGTGTCAGTGCTTTTAGGAAGATTATAACTAAATCAGAAGAATGAATTAATATCCTCATATAACCAATGAAAAAGATTGTTGTTATTCTTTACAATTCGACAAAAGATGCTGTAAAGCATTTACAATAAGGTAATAAGATATTTTTTATAATGATTAGACAGGTAAATGGGATGTCTGTAAGATTTAGCTGTTAGGTTATTGTGATTATATTCACTGAAAATTATGCATATTCTTTTATATGTTGTGTTGTTTTAGTTATTATACTTCATAATATGTTCTTACCCTGTTTTTGACTTGATATGAAATACCTTATTTAGCTGGTTTCTATTTTCTATGTGTAAGGAATGTTCATGTGATAAGTTCATGAATGTGTTCTGCATTCAGGTTTACAGTTGGAGGAATAGTTAGAAACACTAAATTTATCATCTTGGTTAATGTACAGTACAGTTCTTTATATTCATTAGTGATTAATATTTGCAATATTTTTGCTGTATGTCATATTTTGTAGTGTTGCTGTCTGTAATTTTTACAGTTATAAAACTTATAAAATTTTTTGTTTAGGAGATGCAAATAAACTTCCTTACACATCTGTTTGGTATCTTTTCTTATACTGTATTTTGTTTTGAAAACTTGCATTTATCTGTTCATTTCCTGAATTTTACACCAAGAATATTCTCAGTGCATGTTGAATTGATTATCCTACTATTATTCACATACATTTTTCTGATCTCGTGCTTTGCTGCTACTGAGGAATGGCTTTTTTCCTTTACAATTTGAAATTTGAAGGTTGTTTCTTTTCCCTAATGTCCATTCTTAAGGTTTCTGTAGAGATGAAATCAACTTGATTGGTTTTTGCAAAGAATAACAATGGTATCCCTGTCCTTGCTTGTTTATGGATGAAAAGTGCTGAAGTTTGTGCTGAACCAAGGCGAGGACACTACTCAACGTGTGTACTACGCTTCCTGCTCTCTCACGTACCTGTTAGCCATGGTGTCGTCCAACATGGCACTGCAGTGGGTCAATTATCCAACTCAGGTAAGGAAGGGAGTCATGTTTAATTTGTGTTTTGATTAAAAAGCACTTACTTTAAAATATTGCAGAATTTTTCATTGTTGAGTTCATTGAGAGAAAAAATAAAGTAGGAAAGTCTGTCATGTTTTTTAATTAATTTATATTTGCATGCTGCACTAGTCTTTGCTCATTAGCATTACATATTACTTTTAGTTTTGTAATAGTTAGAAGTGCTAATTTTCATCATGACCACACCAGTATAAATAATTACATTAATATTGATCTTGACTAAAGATTGTAGAATTTGATTCAAGAATTTTAAGATGCTTAGCACTTGTGGAAATTAGGGAGCTTTTTTAGATATTGCATTTATATTCAGCTGCCATTTTGGTTTTGACTTGAGCAATGAAGGGTTGCTTGCTTTCTTGAAATTTTTATCTTAACTTTAGAATTCTTGACACTTGAGGACCCCAAGATTTAAGTTCTGTACTTGGTTGCAGCTGTTATTTTGCATAGTACGTAGTGAAGGGTTGATTGCTTATTTTATTGTCTTTGAATTTTTAGTTTGGCTTCTTATTAATTCAGTTCTGTGCTTTATCAGCCTGTTATTTAGTAAAAGTTTTTACCTTTATTTTTATGGTTTTTATTTATTAATTTACATATGACCTAATACTAATTTTGGGCTTTACGTGCACGAATGTCATCTTTCTTGTCTTTAATAACTCGGTATTTTATCCAATTTTCAGTGTGGTTTTATAGTGTAACTGTTGTAATGTCATTGTGTAGTAGCCAAAATAGGATTAGAAAATGGTTTCACACTATAGCACAGTGATCTTGACCTATAGTTCTTTAGAGACCATGGCTTTTGTGACTTATATAGAGTTTCCTGGGCCGTTGTAACAGTTTGATGATCCGAGGGCTTAAAAAGGACAGAAAAGGTGGACGAGGCAGGTCCATGTTAGTCCTGTTGATCAAGAGTGTGACCAGTACAAGATAATAAAGTGAACAATTAAAGATCAAAGATCATGTAGCCAACAGTTTTATTGGAAGACTGTGAATTTGATTTGGAAGACTGAATTTGATTGAGTCTTGAATTTTTTTTTTTTTTTTTTTTTTATGATGTACTGTATTTAACATACTTTGCTAGATGGAAGTTATGGAAGGTAGTTGTGTCAAAGATGCTTGTTAAATCACAACACCATCATTTATATCATGCCCACATTCTCAGTCTGAAATGTCCCCAGACACCAACTTTTGTTTTCCAGATAGAAAAGGAGCAATTGTCCTCACATGTTCCCTGTGGACCCAACAAGTATATGCTAACTGCTTTCCTTTTCATACATGTGTCTGTAGCACTGTCAGTATCAGCTCTACCAGAATTTTCCATACATTTTGTTTGGCAATTTGAAAGGTTATTAGTCAGCATTAATTAATTTTATTTTTTCTTTATCTTATCTTGGCTAATCACTTACACCTTTTTGAAAAAGTGTAAGTGTAAGTTTTGCTACTGAATGGTTTTGTGTCCACCACCTTCCTGTATTTACCTCAGGCTTCTTGAGCACTTGAGTGCTGTGAATTTTGACCTTGTCTGCTGTTTGTGAATAATTCAGGTTTTTTATTTAGCATTTTTCTTCAGTGATTTTTACTTTAAAGCTATTTAGTTTTTTGGCATATCAACTACTGGATAAGTTGGCTGGTCCCCTAGGAGATACCACCTAGTGTGCCTTGCATGGCACACTTTAGATGGCACTGAAGGTTCTTTGATTTGCCCATTTGCCCCCCCCCCCCCCACCGCTACATTACTTTTTGTCTTTATTTATCATCCATTCCCAAATCTTTTGTAACTGTCCAACAGTATACATAAAAGATAGTTAATGCATAGGAAACAAAATACCGTATTACTGTTAGATTAAGGATGTTATATCATTAAAAAAAAAAAAAATAGATCCAGTATGATTCTGACACTGGTTACTCTACCAACAATATGTTCTAATCTTTCAACTTTTTCTGGTAAACATGTCTAACATTACCTTCTTAGTATTTTTAAAAAATGTAGCATAATCAGTGTGAAATTTCTGAACAATATTAGTGGATATAAGCCCAAGGGTAGATGAACAGACATAGTTAGTACTGTATTTGAATGTGTCTTACTATCTGCTGACAAATTGGAGGGTGAGGGGGATTCTTAGATCTAGGCTTAAAAAGTAAATTAAATTAACTCATACTTTTGTAACATTTTATTTGTGCAGTGTTAAAAATGACGATTTTATCATATGTTGTATGTACAGGTTTTCAAAGGTAGTCTAGGCCACTGGTTCCCAACCTGGAATCATATGACCCCAAAGAGGTATGGCAAATTTCTGGGGGCCACAGAAAAACTTTGAGAATAAGGGGGAACTCTGGCTCAGTGATAGGAGCCACAGAACTAACACCCTCTTGCCTCCTAGATATTCATTTTAATTTGTGTAATTGAATTATATTTTTAAATTTTATTCAAATGATTTTAGTTTTTATTGATATTTATTATAGTTATTTGAAATTATATAATTTTTGGGTTCTTTAACAATATGGCAAACTTCACTGTATGTAGTTCTCCAAACTGGTGATGATGTTAGTGAGTTTCAGCAATTGGCATATTTATTGGTGTATAACAGGCATCCTGATTTATGCCAGGCATTTTGAATTGAAAAAACTTAAAAATCCTAGCAGCCCTGAAATTGTTATATTAATGCATACACTTAATCTTTATATTAACAGTTAAACAATTCATAAATTAAAGAAAAACTCCCTCAATGAATTCTATAAAAGTGCTTTTAATGAATCCTGTAAAAGTGCCTTTACAGCTTCCCCATTGCAAAAATAATTAAACTTGTAAAAAAATGAAAGTTTAAAATTGGTTAATTTCAGTCAGAGTTGAAATTTTTGACAAGAAAGAGATAAAGAACTGTAAAAAAAACAGTAAAAAAACAAGAGTTCTCTCAGTTTTTTCTACAAAATCTTATGTTTGCTGTACATTTGGGTCCATTTCTTCTAATTATTTCAACCCTTTGTCAAATTTTTTTATAAAAGCTTGCAAGCACTTTGCTGTGAACCTTGTGGTAGTGAGCAAAAGAGTCAATGTTGATTGTCTGTCCTGGCCTTAGTAAATGCTGGTGTAAATTTGCATTATTTGGCCAATTTTTATGGTTCTTTTTTTCAGTTTTTCATTGTTTCAGACCTTGAGTATCTGAATTTTAGCCATTTTTATTTTTATGCAGCCTTACATATGTATGATTTCAAGTAAGTTGCATGTTACATACATAGAAGAGTCTACAGTATTCAGACTGATTCTGTGAACTTAAATGAAGGCAGAAGTAAAACTGCAATTCCAAGCCAGCACTTGCAGGCCTAAAGTTTTGGTGTTGCCAGGGTTGTTCCCTCCTTAAAGTTTTCTTCATCATCACCAGGCGTTCAAAGTTTTATCAACAATTTGAATTAATGTAATGTATAATTTGCAGTTATTTTTAAGCCATTTGCACCAGATGTGGCCAAATCAAAACTCTTAATGTATATTCTGCCTTAGTTATGATAACTTTATGTAGGTGTCTGCTTTGGTAACATTTACAATTGTACCACAGTGAAACATATCTGACTCAGGATTGCTGAAGTTCCATGCTGGTGGTGGTATTCTGTAAGAGGATTTAGGCATCAGCATTCCACGTATGAAATACTGTTTAATGTGTTTGATCGGTCTTTAATTAGGTAGCACTGGAAACTTCTTGAAAGTGTGGGTTAGAGTCTATTAGAATGTACACTATTTTGGAAGAATGCATAAAATTTTTAAAAGTCAAATTTGCTTATAGGAGTTCCTCGACAAGGTTGAAAGGGACTGGAATTGATTGATAACCATCGTGATTTGAATAGTTCATCTGTGAATAGGAAACTTGTAAAAATTAAGCCTGAGATGGTTGTTTGCTAAAAATATATAATTGATGATGCCATTATATGGACTCAAGGTTAGTTACATTATGTAAATTGTGAAATTTCAAGCTCTTTTTATGATGTCACCATATACTCAAAAAAGTGTACATTTGTAAAATTAAAAAAAATTTATGTAACTAAGGAGTTTCACATAATTATTTTTACATTGACCAACAACCTGGTTTTGGAACACAATAATGTTGTTAAGTGAGGAATGGGGCCAGGTCATGTTTCTGGCATGTCATCATATGTACTATTTTGTTTGTAGTGAGTCATATTTGTTTCTTTTATTTTTTATACAGTAAACCCCCCGTATTCGCGTTCTCATGGTTCGCGGACTCACGCATTCGCGGGTTTCTCTGTGGAACATATCTAGCCATCATTTGCAGAAAATTCGCCCATTCGCGGTATTTTTCACTGAGAAATATTCACTAATTACTGTATTTTCAAATAATTTTCATGAATAAATGCACTTTTTAAACATCTAACTTCCCTGGTAGTTATATATATAGCTTAAGTCCCTGACGTCACGGCAGAATTTCAAAAACTCGCGGCAATCGCCGATCGGTAGTCAGGTGAACCACCTGTGCGCCCTCTACCCAGGTACCTGGAACCATTCCAACTATTCCTCAGATCTTCCCTGCCGCTGTGTCGGTAACATCGATGGAATTTCGCTCGTAGCCTGTGTTTTTTCGCAACTTATTTTGGTGAAGTACACTTTGGCTTGGCTTTCGCTTGTTCGCTTTTGGATTTTCTTATAACGTATCTATCTTCATCGAGTGTGAAAATGTGTATGGGGATGCAAGCGGCTTGCTAAAGTCTCCTTGGATCCCCACTCAGTATGTTTGAAGAACGGGAATGGAAGACCGGCTCAGAAGAGCCAAGAGTACTGTATCTCACTCTTCTTGATATAACCGGGGAATAGTTAATTCTTTTCCCCTTGCTAACTATCCTATTGACCCTTCTCCCGTAGTGGTAGTCTCTGAACCCCCTACTGAAACAGGTAAGGACCCAACACTTCATGTTTTTGTTGGCGGCCATTCAGACCCTGCCCCAACAGGTAAAATCCCTCTCAGAAGACAGGGATAATATGTGATCGACAATAAGAGATCTAAAAAATAAAAGTGTTAATATGTTGTTAGTGCAAGTGCTGTGGAGGGTGCGGCCGCTCGGTCCTGTTGCGCTCCTAGTCCTGGACCTCTTCCAAGCTCACCAACCCCTGTGAGAAGGAATGTCGAAAGACGAAGGGAGGCGAGAGGCTTTAGTTACCGAAGGTCGTCCCTCGAGCGTACCTGTTGACGCTTCCCAGGGCGCTCACCCTCGCCATAGGAAAGGCGAGGTTAAAGTGTTTTTTGTCCACCAGTTGCTGTGTTCGTCAACCGGAGGAAACTTTTGACCGATGTCGCACAGGCGCCCAGTTCTCAAGTAACCTCTAGGTTTGGCGGGACAACGAATGTTAGAAGTCTGGACGCCAGGACTCCAGGAGGGAGTCAGGCGTCAAGAAGCTCGACGCCAGGGCATCGAGCCGGAAGCTGGACGCCAGGACGTCGGGCTTCAAGCTGGACGCCAGGACGCCAGGCGTCGAAAACTGGACGCCAGGACATCAAGCGTCAAGAGGCTGGGCGCCAGGACTTCGGGCGTCCGAGGAGCTGGACGCCAGGGCGCCGGGCGAAAGAAGCTGGACTCCAGGACGTCAAGTGTCGAAGTTAGACACCAGGATGTCAGGCGTCATTAAGCTGGACTCCAAGACATTAACCTTTAAGAAAATGGATGCCAACACGCCAGGCGTCAAGAGACTGGGCGCCAGGCGTCAAGATGATATTTTGAAAGACGTCTCTACTTCCGTCTTGGAAAATCGGAAAAGAGAACGATAATATCTTGCATTCTCCTGTGAATCCTATTGTAGAGATTTCCGACGAAGACAATATAAAGGCCATCAGCTTTCATCAGACTTGAAAAGACTTATGAAACGATTTTCGGAAATTTTTCCAGAGAAATTTAACCTGACTGCTCCTCATTCCCCACCTTCAGAATTTACTCTTGCGAAGGCGTCTAAGAGGGCAGCATTTACGAAGAATGGATACTTTCGAAGGAGAAACAATGAAAGACAGCCTTTGTTTTTCCTCCAACCAAACTAGCTCAAGGTCTAGCTTTTAGTATCAAACTAGAGAATCGTTCGGCCTCGAAATACCTGCCCCTTCCCAGGAAGGAAGATGGAATTATTCAACACGACTGACACCGAATAACTCATATATCTGATGTCGTGTATGGATAAAGGACTCGGATATAGTTCCAACGAATCTACTGCATCTTTCTCAGCGGGAATCCTGAAGAAAAGAACCCATCTTTGCTTTGCTCTTTCCTGGCTAATGGGGTCACGTCCAATCAAAATCAGAACTGATTTATACCCCTTTTTCCTCTCACCTCTTCTCTCAAGATTTGGTAAAGAGGACTTTTCATCCTTGGCCCAGAAAACCACGTAAGATTTAATATCTAAAAAAACAGCAAGAAAAGTCCTACCAACGACTTTCATCGCTAAAAAGAGTAAGGCTGAGGCTCCTGTGTTTCAGGTATCTCAGCCCTTTCGTGGTCGGCCCTCCGATAGAGGTTCCTCTAGGGCGGGTAGATGAATGGCAACGAGAAGAGGCTCTACACTGGGAAGAAAGAGAACCTGCCTTTTCTTTTCCTGCAGACTGAGGTAGGAGCCAGACTGTCCAGCCTGAGGAGGCTCCCTATACTAACAAGACAATTAGACTTTTCTGCCAAATGCAACAACAGAACAAAGGCAAAGGCTTTATAGCAACAAGTGTCTATGATGTTGCAAAAGGAGACCAGACAGAGAGTTCAAGATCCGAATTCCCCATGATTCTACATTCGGTTATTCCTGATCCCCAAATGCTTGGGGCGTTAGAGACCGGTGCTAGACGTGATTGCACTCAACTTTTCTGTGCAATAAACAAAGGTCTCTATTGAAACGACAAAATCGGTTCTAGCAGCGGTCGGACAGCATGACTGGATGGCCTCACTGGACCTCCAGGATGCGTATTTTTTACATCCCCATGCACCCGAACTCCAAGAATTTTCTGAAGTTCGTCCACGGGAAAGGTTTTCCAGTTTCGGTCTCTTTGTTTCAGCCTTAGCAGACGGGGATGACGTCTGGCTCTGGAGTCGAGATCTCTCAAGAGCAAGTTACCCAATATTGAGGGACGTCATGATAAAACTTCATAGACTTCAGGTTGTAGCCACTGGAGCAGCCCGGAGCTCTTCCCTTCCAGCCCCAGGGGTAGCTTTCCTACTAAGAACAAACGTAGACAGTCCTGTTCAGTCAGGATACCAGGCTGCAAGAGCGTAACGGACTCTGTGCTGCCTTTCGTACATCCTCCTCTTCCTCCTTAGGATTGGTACTGTCTGCTGAACCCTCTCCACGATCCATTATTGACTATGAGGAGGAAATAATTGCCGTAACTGAGGCTTCCCAACCTGTCCCCAACAGCAGGAAGCCCCACATATAGCTTTAATATAAAATATGCAGCGGACTTTGTCTTCCCTGGTACAAGCGTGACAACCAGGCAAAGAGAAGAAGGATAATAGACGTCCAACTAAAGCTTCTAGACGTCCAGAAGTTTAAGACGCTGAACATAGTGAATGAAACTCTAGACGCTGGATGCAGTGGCGTCAAGCATCTAGGAGTGAAACATCATGACGACAAGCGTCAATGAACCCAAGACGCCAAGCGTCAAGGCATTGGGCGCCAGGGCGCCAGGCTTCAAGATATTGGAAGTCAAGACGTGGAGGTAGCTCAGGACGCAAGATGCACTGGCATCAAGCGTCTAACAAAGATTTTCACAAGGATGATTGCCAATGTAGCAGGTTTTTTCTTCACTCGAGAAACATCAGAATCTCCTTGTACTTAGAAGGCTGGTTCCTCAGAGCTCCTTCCCGCACACTCTGCCTGGAGGATCTTCAGACCACGATTTAGGTATAGAGGGAATTAGGTCTACTGATAAACAGATAGAAATCTCAGCTGATCCCATTTCAAAAGTTTCTATACCTTAGGATGAAGATTCAGAGTCAGGATTTTCGGGATTTTCCGTCTATTGCAAGGACGGGACAAGCCTTAAGAAAATTTCAGGACTTTATAGACAGACATGCTCGGTGAAGGAATAGATGAGTCTGCTGGGGACCCTTTCCTCGCTGATACGGTTGTCTCCTTAGGGAGGTTAATTCTATGCCCGTTACAGTTTCATCTAAATCAGAACTGGGACAAGGAAATAGATCTGGAGACCAAGTGCATCCCCATTTCGGAACCAATAAGGACGTATTTACAGTGGTGGAACGACCCCGTCAAGCTCCAGGAGGTCCCTTCTCTATATTAGAGGAACCCAGACCTAGTATTGTTATCCGACACGTCGGACTCAGTATGGGGAGCAACACTAGGGAAATAACAAGTCTCGGGCTCCTGGTCCAGAGAGCAGGAGAAGTTAAATATCAATTAGAAGGAACTAACTGCAATCCTTCTATCTCTCAGGGTTCGAACACAGTGGAGAACAGAGAGGTGCAGGTCAACACCGACAACACGGCAGCGTTGACCTACATCAGCAAATAAAGGGGCACTCACTCCAGGTCTCTATACGAGACAACAAGAGAACCGCTTCTCTGGGCAAAAGAGAAGAATGTCAAACTAGTAACCCGCTTTATCCAAGGGGAGAAAAAAATGTGAGGGCGAACATTCTGAGCAGGAAATCAAGTCCTCTCAACAGAATGGACGCTACATCAGGACGTGTGCAGTAGCATGTGGTGACTTTGGGGACGTCCTTGCATAGATCTCTTCGCCACAGCGCAAACGAAGAGGCTGGAAACTTACTGCTCTCCCGTACCAGATCCCGGGGCTATACACATAAACGCTTTCCTGGTGGACTGGTCCAACTTGGACGTGTATGCATTTCCCTCTTTCAAGATAATACACAGGGTACTGCAAAAAATTTGTTTCACACGAGGGTACCAGATTGACCATTGTGGCCCTTTACTGGCCGACAAAAGATTGTTTCACAGAGGTTCTGGAATGGATAGTGGACATCCCGAGGAGCCTACATCAGAGAGTAGGTCTACTCAAACAACCTCACTTGGAAAGATATCACCAAAACCCTAAGCATTACAAGTAACTGCCTTCAGACTATCAAAAAACTTACAAGAGCTACAGGGTTTTTTCGAAGAGAGCGGTTGGTGCTATAGAAAGAGTAAGGAGGTCATCCACCATGAGGGTATACAAATCCAAGTGGGAGATATTTAGAGGATGGTACAAGAGCAACCATGTGTCCTCTTCCAGTACCTCTGTAACTCAAATTGTGGACTTCTTTCTACACCGTAAGAGGAAGCTTAATTTTTTCCTACCTCTACCATTAAGAGTTATAGGAGCATGATGGCAGCAGTTTTTTAGACATAAAAACTTAAACCTATAAAACAATAAGAATCTCCAGGACCTACTCAGATTCTTCTAAACTGCTAAGGAGAGAGTACAGAACTCACCAGCATGGAACCTAGACGTGGTCCTGAGGTTCCTCATGGGGAGTAAGCTCGATCCCTTACAGAGAACATTTTTTAAGAAGACCTCATCTTGACAACTCTTTTCTTGTTCAGTTTGGCCACAGCGAAAAGAGTTAGTGAGATACATGCTCTCAGCGAGAATATGGACTTTAGACAAGACAAGGCAATCTGCTCACTGCAACTAGGATTCCTTGCAAAAAATGAATACTCATCACAACCCTGACACAGAACGTTCGAGATTCCAAATCTAACGGACATTACAGGGGATAAGGCAGAGAAAGTCATATTCCAGTTAA
Organism: Macrobrachium rosenbergii; assembly: GCF_040412425.1. Lineage (NCBI taxonomy): Eukaryota > Metazoa > Arthropoda > Malacostraca > Decapoda > Palaemonidae > Macrobrachium > Macrobrachium rosenbergii. Next base: position 31,199,279 of record NC_089752.1, read on the forward strand.
GGACTCTAAGGCACTACCTGGACAGGACAAAGGACTTAAGAAGGAATTCAGAAGGGCTTTGGTGCTCAGTCAAAAAGCTCTCTGTACAGGTGTCGAAGAATGCTCTGTCTTATTTTATCAGGCAGTTGATAAAAGAAGCTCATATGAAAGGTAGCGATTTGGACATAAGATTCTGAAAGTAAAAACGCACGAGTTCAGGGCAGTTGCAACCTCTGTAGTACTTAAACAGAACAGGTCCCGGCAGAGTATCTTGGACACGACCTTCTGGAGAAACAAGTCAGTATTTACCTCACTGTCTAAAAACGAGTCCAAACATTATACGAAGACTGCTATACGCTGGGTCCGTTTATAGCATTTACTAGTGGGAGAGGGTAATACCCCTACAATCCCATATACCAATACCCTTTTTTCTTACTTTGGGATGGAGAATTTTTTTTATGGTTGTTTGTGAAGACTGGACACAGTCTTCCGCATTCATTGGTTTGAAAGTTCCTTGGAAGCGCCTGGAACTAGGGTATCGAGAGGAGGTCTAGTCACATAGAGGTTATACACCGGTTGACAGCCCCTAGAGATTTTTCAGCCCCCTGGGTGGATTGCTGGATCTCTTAAGGAATGCAGACATAATGAGGGCGAGTTCATTGAAGTCAGCTTCCTTAATCCAATTCCATAAAACAATACCTTTTGTTCTTGCCTTGGAATGGTTGAAATTTTATGGTTGTTTGTGACGGAACAAGGGTATTGAAGAGGAGGTCTAGTCACATAGAGGTTATACACCGGTTGACAGCCCCTAGAGATTTTTCAGCCCCCTGGGTGGATCGCTGGATCTCTTAAGGAATGCAGACATAATGAGGCTTAGAGTTCATTGAAGTCAGTTTCCTTAATCCAATTCCATAAAACAATACCTTTTGTTCTTGCCTTGGAATGGTTGAAATTTTATGTTTGTTTGTGAAGATTGGGCACAGTCTTCCACAATCATTGGGATGAAAGTTCCTTGGTAGCGCCTGAACAAGGGTATTGAGAGGAGGTCTAGTCACATAAAGGTTATACACTGGTTGACAGCCCCTAGAGATTTTTCAGCCCCCTGGGTGGATCGCTGGATCTCTTAAGGAATGCAGACATAATGAGAAATATTGAAGTCAGCTTCCTTAACAGGTAGGAACCTAGAGTTGTTTTGCAACTTTAATTATAATTCCAACGATGTTAGCTGTCTCTGACCCTCCACCAAAGGTGTCAATCAGCTATATATATAACTACCAGGGAAGTTAGATGTTTAAAAATGTTATTTTCATAATAAAATAAATTTTTGAACATACTTACCTGGTAGTTATATATAATTATATTCCCACCCTCCTCCCCTCTAGAGACTAGGGGCATGGAAGATCTGAGGAATAGTTGGAATGGTTCCAGGTACCTGGGTAGAGGCGCACAGGTGGTTCACCTGACTACCGATCGGCGATTGCCGCGAGTTTTTGAAATTCTGCCGTGACGTCAGGGACTTAAGCTATATATATAACTACCAGGTAAGTATGTTCAAAAATTTATTTTATTATGAAAATAACATTTTTGTGATAAAACTATTAAAATACTCAGGTATAAGCATTTTTACAGGGTTTTTCTTGGTACAAGCTATCAAAATGGGCAGTTCTAACTGTTTTTAGAGGGGTTTTAAGCATTCGCGGATTTGACCTATTTGTGGGGGGGCGGGGTGTGGGACGCATCCCCCGCGAATACGGGGGTGTTCACTGTATTCAAGTTCTGACATTACAATGACAGAGATCTGATTTGTGTCATACAGAAAGACAAATAAAAACTTAAGAAAATGTCTTCAGTCAATGTTCATACATATATTAAAGCATGGTTAAAACATTCCTAAAAATGCATAGTAACTTAAGTACAGTGTGCTTGCCTTTTGCTCATGTTATCAGGTTGTTTTCAAGTCCTTTCTTCAACAGGTTGTTGGAAAGTCCTGCAAACCAATTCCTGTGATGATTCTTGGAGTAATTATTGGACGTAAATCGTATCCATGGAGGAAATACCTCTTTGTGTTGATGATTGTCATTGGTAAGTAAGATTTTGTATTTGATTACTTTTATGTATTTTTTATATTTTTATACTCATTCTTTATTCTGTTGGAAAAAGCACTTACATTTCCTGTGACACAAATTTTCTTAATCAGTGTATACATACTTTGTCACAACCTCATTAATCATATTATGGCCACATTTGCAATCTCAAGTGTTCCCAGATGCATACTCATTTGTCTTCCAGACAAAAGAAGAGCAATTCTTAACCCATGCATCCTCAGGACTCACCCGCAGGTTGGTACTAAGTACCCTCCTCTTAGTTCATGTTTGTGGATATAGCTGTACATTCCAGAATCTTCTACCTTTTTATTTGTTATTCTTAAAGATTTTTCAGCCACCTGCATTCGGTGTTCCTTTTTCAGAATTTTAGGACTACCAAAAGGACTTTTTTTATCTTTTTGAAATATGTGAGCAAAAGCTTTATTTACATGTATTATCAGCTTCAGTTTTACCCTCAGTAACACTGATTCACTTTATACATGCAGATGTGAATTTTACTCTTTTCAGTGTTTTTGTGTACAGTAATTCAGGTATCACATTTCCAGTATTTTTTCTAGCAATTTGTTCTTTGAGAGTACATAATTTTGTGGAAATAACTAGTGAATGAGTGGCTCTCAAATTAGCACTGAAAAGTAGGTTCATCACAACATTTTTTATTTGTTTTGTATGAAGTACTAGTTCAATATTTCTACTTAGCTTTGTATTAATGTTAGTTTCTCTTAAATATCAGTTACATATGTTTTGCTGCCCATAATCAGCATCTGATAATTTTTTGCCTTTCAGCATTGTAAGTGACTTTTCCCTGCTTGTCACTTACTTTGCATTTTTTTTTTATTGTTTTTTTATGCTCTTTTGTTGACTGTGCAGTTGTGTGACACCATTTAGTATTTTTATAATCTTCTTGTTTTTTATATATGGCATTTGCTTTTGCTGTGCACAGTAATTATGGCTCAACAATCCTCTCAAGGTATTTCATGAAGGACAAGTTGTTCCTTCATACCTGTTGTGCAACACCTGTTTTTCCCCCACTCTTTCCTATGGGACACCTCAGGATTGGTCAACTAGTATGTAGTGATTGTGGGATGGGAAGAGATCCTCCATCAAGGTAAGGAGAGTCAGGCATTTTGTTGCTGACATGTTTGCTTCTGCATGTGAATCTTCTATGTCCTATCAGCATCTGGATCTGTCTGCTTCTAAGCCCATATGCTATCTTGCTAATTTTCCAACTACTGTGCCTAATTGCCAAACTGCTATCTCAGCTTTTCATGCTTCCTAGATTGCCTGCCCAATTCAAGCCTTCCTTTTAGGGATGATCTGATGTTGGTGTTTTTTTTTTAGCAGTTGCCAGGGTTATCCAGGACTGTCTTTGCCAGGTTATTGCCTCAAGATCTGCCTTGTGATCCCCTATACTGCTTGCTGTGCCTCCAATTTCTGCTGCACCCACCCCACAGTTCCACTACTCAGTTTCTTGTTAAGGTTTCACATGCTTTTTCTGTTGCACATAATTTCCCTGTTACTCCTGCTGTTTCTGTTGCTGCAACAACTAGAGCTATGCCTTCACCTTTAATGCCTGCAACTCTTTTGACTTCCATTACCTCTGTTGATCCTACAATTCTAAATAAACCTACTGTTTCTGGAACTTTGTTGCTACCTACTGCTTTTGCAATATCTGCTGTTACTGTTCTTTGGCTGGTAACTCCTCCTGGTCTTACTACTACTTTTGCCTTGATAATATAAGCTACTAATACCACTGCCTCCTCTAGTTTGTTGACCACCCTTCATAGTATTTAGACTTCATCTGTTTTACTCCACTGCCTTTCCTAGTAGGTATTCCTGTGGCCATCTTCTGTTGGTCACAGAGTTAAAAAGATATTTCTTTTCTCAGCTATAGTTGCTGGAGGTACCCCTTCACCTTCACCTTCACTTATGGCTATTCAAGCAGAGGTACATGCTCTTCCCAGGAGGAATATTCTCAAGACTGAGATCTTCATGGTTGAAGTTGCTCAGACTATATTCTAGGTATGCGTCATCCTTTTTGAGATTTTTTGAAAATGTTTTTAATTTATTTTTTAGATATTCTGTACAGGATAATATGCAGTGCATAGCTTTTAAAAAGTAATCAATACTTTGGAAGTTATTAGACTGAAATATGTCATATGTACATTCCTTAGTTAACTTGGGAGTCAGCTCCTGAACTTTCTTAGGAATCTGAAGATGAATATCTGCTGTAATTTTCATCTCCTGAATTTATTAGGTCTTCATATTTATTGCTACTGGTATGACATTCATTTATATTCTGGAGGGAAATGAGATGGCAAAAATAAGTTTTCAGGGCCTTTCTAGCCTCAAGCTCTGTCATAAAAGAAAACAAGGAAAATGTTTGCTAATGGTAGAGGAAGCATTTGAAGTGGGAATGCATCACAGAACAAGTAAAATCTGAATCATAAAAATAAGTAGGGATATTTAAGGGTAGTGAACGAGTATTCATGATAGTAAAAAAAAAAGTACATGGCTATGGTTCATGGGGATAGCAAGGGAAGGGGTTAATGAAGGTTGTGGCTGAGAATTCATCTGTTTGGAAGCCTTCAAAACTGTAGTAGTTGCAGACCTTCCAGAGGTTCCTTCTCTGATTGGATGTCTCATTCTCTTCAACATCGATATCCATAACCAGTCATCTCAACGTGTTACCTATCAACTGTTATCTTGACCTCTGTTACCTGTGACAGAAGGATGAGAGATTCTCAAATGGGAGTGTGAAGAAAATGCCTGTTTCTCATAAGACTTCCTGAAAGTGTTTTTTCATAGCTTGCATATCAGTCCATCATTTTGAGGAGACAACATCTAGGACAATTCAACTCTGGCTCTCAGAAGGTCTTGCTGTTGTGCCATGTGAACCTCTTGAAGTCTTCACTTTCAGATCTCATGATGAAGACAGCGATCCTCTTAGTTATCTAGTAGTCAGGATTATACCAGTGCTTTGTTTGCTGTGTCTGTCATGTCGTCAGTCAGTCACTATAGATGATCTATTGTGCCTTGTGAGGGCAAGTCATCACCACTTAAGAAGGATGGAGAACTTTAGATATGATAACCCCAGTATTTTCCTGTTTACAGGCCAACACAAGAAGTAGGTTTACAGGATTACTGCGCTATTTTGGTCAAGGCAAGTATTCCTTCATGTATATGTTGGCTTAGGAGATGGAGCAGGGCAGGTAAGAGTAACTGCTCACAAAATTAAAGATCTCTGCTTTTTGTCTTTTAAAAGCAACATTCCTCTTGTTAGTATGTACCTTACTCATAGCTAGTGAATTTTTAAGATGCAGTCTACTAAGATTACGAGCCTCTTTCTCACTTGAATGATTAGTTGATGTCTACTCTTTTGACATCTTTACTTTGGAGCCCCAACTACTTCTGCTGTCTTAGATCCATAAGACACCTGCGAACACTCTGGGACTCTCAGCGCGACCTCCCTCATAAATTGTGATTTGGGTATGATATAATTGAATAAATTATGATGAAATTGATTTTTTAAAACCTCTTCTAGGATGTTGGAGCATGTTCTGAGCTTGTGCAGTAGGTCCTTTAATCTTTCAAGAGTTTTTAAGGTAGTACATTTGGGAACATTCCCTTGGAATAAGGCTATATATGATTACAGTACAGTAATGGATTTGTAGGAAAACATTTTTTGTAACAAACTCAGTTGTATAAATTACAAAGCAGCCACCCCATCTCACTTTTCTCACTTTATGCATGAATTGGGGTTAAGTCCCTTCAGTGTGCTTTAAGGTAGTCTATGCATGAGGTGGGGTTAAGTCCCTTCAGTGTGCTTTAAGGTAGTTGTGAAAAGTGTCCTTTTTGAGTGTGAACTTTTTCACTGAGCAGGAAGGGATCATTGGTACAGTACTTTATTTTTTCTTCTTTTATGAGAAGTTACTAATATTTTTGGTCTTACAGGTGTGGCAATGTTCATTTACAAGGATTCCAAAGCTACATCTTCCACAAGTAGCTCAGGCATTGATCTTGGTGAAATTCTTTTGGTAATTATTTAGAATGTTTGTAAATTGATTAAATTTTATTAAATATATAATAGCTTTTTCAGCCATGTATGTGTAATTTTTTTTATATCCATGTTGCTTCATTCTTGTTAATATTTTTTATAAGCACTTGTTTCTTCATTCTCATTTGTGGTGTAAAAAGTTACTTTGTAAGGCTGTTGATACTTTGATGTCAGCCATTAGATACAGTAATGCAGTATTATTTTTCCATATTCTTCAGCTTTTGTCACTGACTATGGATGGTTTGACTGGTGCAGTTCAAGAGCGAATGATTGCAGAGTCCAAAACCAAGTCTGGTCATATGATGTTGAACATGAATCTCTTCTCTATTGCTTATCTGGCTGTTGGTAAGTTGTAAATGTATTTCTTAGTATTTCTGTTCTGATGTAATGTTTACAGTGTTAACAATGGCTGGACTTAAATGGGTTGCTACCTAATGACAGATGTTATTTTATTAACAATAAACTGTTCTACACTACGTTATAATTTCAAAAAGGATAAAGGAAATGTAGAAAGAGAAATGTTAGCTCATCAGAACTGTTCTGCACTACATTATTTTTGCATTTCACTAAGCTCACAACTTTTGAGTAATCAGATTTCTAGACTTGGGTAAAGTGGCTCCAAAGGATTCATTCTCTGTTATTATCATTTGTATTTGTCTGTTATCTTATTGATTGTTCCTCTCTGTTTCTCATGCCCTACCCAATCTTTATCACCCTTTGGGATCTGATTTATTAGTCCCCACCTGTTAGCGCCATATATTTCAGGTACTTCCTACCTTTGGGATCTTAATCTAACTTTCAGCCTGTGAACTCCTATCTTTAATTACTCAATTCAGATACAATCTCTCCAGTGCACTTTAGCCATGAATATCAGCATTTTTGTAGTCCAAGATTGTCAGCTTTTCCACTTTTTTCATTTTGTAAGGGACTATGTCATTTTTGTAGAGAAAAGCATAGAGCTTATGTGCACATCGTAATTTATTTTTATTTAGGCCTATCAGTAAGAGGTTCAGCAGGCTTTCTTACTGTCCTTTCAGTTAGTTTCACTGTCTAGTGTATCACTAGGGTAAGTGAATGTTCTTCCCACAATGTCTGCCCTTAATTATGCGGCATTTGATAATCATGAGCACATAAATGTATTTTTGTGAACAATTCGAAAAATCTGGTTGGTGATAACTTTAATTTTTTATTATTTTTTGTTATCGTGTGTAGATACTGTAGTTGCCTTTTTAGTGATCAGTTAATTTTATATATTATTAATTAGACTTTACAAAATTTCCATCAGTACACTGGAAGTAATATGCATTTTTCACATTTATTATGCTTTTGAAAAATAAAATGTTTGGGTTAAATTTTTTCCCTCACTAACATAATTTTAATTTATTGCAGCCCTCCTTGTGACTGGGGAGCTGTTCACCTTCGCCACTTTTGTTCAGCGTTTTCCTGAGGTTCTTTCAAAGATGATGATGTTCAGTGTTTGCAGTGCTTTTGGTCAGGTAAGGAAATGGTTTTGAGACTTATTTTTATATAAGTAACTTACAAAGTAATTACATAGCTATAGTTTCAACTTGACAGGCACAGCAGGTTAAATTTTGAAATTCGCAGTAGCACTTCTTTTGTTTTGTGGAGGTGACTAGCCCCACCCACTTTCTGGGAAAGAGAGGAAGAACTCACTAAAGAGCTTCAATTTGTTTCTGCTGGCTTACAACTAAGGATTGGTTATCAGAAGTCAGCTTGTTTTGGAATTCTGATCGCTTTTCTGGTTGATGTTTTTCCAATTAGTGAAGTACTTTTACCTTTGGTAGCCTTGGGCACAATTACTGAGTGTTAGGTTTTTCTTTTGAGACCGATTTTTGCGGGATTAAGACATTTTCGTGATTGGAGACATTTTTTCATTGATTAAGACTTTTTTGACTAGTTGACCTGTTTGCACAGTAGGATGTCAGACTCAAGTTCAGCTAGTATTTGTTATTGCAGCAAAGGCTGCAATACGAGGTTGACTAAGGCGTTTTATAACTCATATACCCTTTGTACTGACTGTAGGGGGCCAAATGTGTTCAACAGCTTTGACCTGTAATGAGTGTAAAGACTGGGACAACAAGAAATGGAGAGTTTTAAAGTCACATTTAACCAAATTAGAAAGAGACAGGAAGAGGAAGGCAGCTTCTAGGGCCGATAGCAAGACTTTAGCTAGTGAGGATCCTATTTCTAAGTCTTCTGGTGATGTTAACGTTCCTGTTATCTCTTCTCCTGTGCCTATTGTGTCTCCCATTCCCAGTCTTCCAACTATACCACCTGCTCCTTTGTCTGGTTCCCACACTTCTGACCCCAATGCCATTACCAGTCTTGAATCAAGAATTGACCAGAAATTTGGTCTAATATTGTCTACTACGGCCTAATTAGGGACATCAATGAAGGTCCTAATGGACAAAGTGAATGATAGGAGTGCCAGTGAAGTGTTAGTGGAGGAGGTGGCTGCCTGTCCCGCCGACTCTCCTAGACAAAGGTCCCTGTCATACTTCCCGAAACCTAGGAGGAGGCATACTGGAAGTCCAAGGGAGGTTGGTGGTGCCTGCCCATGGGTAGTCGTCCCCTCAGTCGAGCCTGTTGTTACTTCCCAGGCTGTGACAGACAGCTATTGGAAAGGCGTGAAGGAAGTGCGTCGTCTGTCCTCTAGTTCAGAGGCATCCAGTCCTGACAAGAGGCACCAGTGTCGTTTTGCAGACGAGCCTCGGCCATTGAAAAGACATGCAGCAAATGTGGATGACTCTTCTCTACCGCCCTGTAAGAGGTTTAGAGAACCTTCTTAGAGCCCACAGCCTTCTTGCAGCTACTGGGACAGCCCAGAATTCTTTTCTCCTGAGCACCCTGCGGGAGAGTGCCAGCACTTGGTTACCAAGCGTTCATCTTCTGCTTGGAAGCGCCCTTCGTCCTTGTCTAGGCGGAAGTCTTCTTACAAATGCCCTCCAGTACCCGAGCGCCAGCAGCACCCAAGTTCCCAGTCTCAGCTGGCGCCAACTCCTGTCCTTTCAGCACCAGCTTCAAAGTGCCCAGCTCCCCCTTGTCAGTTGCCCACTTCAATGCCTCCCATGCGTGTGGTTTCTGATCCATTGTTAGCACCCATCCAGCATCAGTTTGATGACATTTTGGGATTGCTTAGGAAAGCACCTCACTTAGCCAAGCCATTGATGGATTTGTCTCTATCCCCAATCTTGTCGGAGGGAAGAAGACATGGATCAGGACTCTGCTTCCACAGCTTACGCAGCCCTGCTGTGATATTTGCTGCTAAATTTTCCTGATTTTTTCACTACTGCGGCCCCAGCTTCACCCTCGTCCACCTTCATGATGAGTAACCAGCCTGTTGACTCTTCCAGGCTTCCTAAGATGGTTCTTTCGTCCTCTTCTAGGAAGACATTGAGCGAAATTGAAGGTTGGCTCTAAGAGAAGAGAGAGCAAGGGAAGGCCTCTTTTAGCTTTCCTTCCTCTCGGCTGTCCCACAGGAGGTATTTGTCATATGCCACAGGAGAAGCTCTTTCTTTGGGAGTTGCTGCCTCCTCCCAGGGGGACTTCTCCGGATTTATTGACTCTTCACGTAGGTCAGCTTTTTCGTCGGCGAAGGTGATGTTCGCGTCAACAGAGCTGTATCACCTCCTCAAGAACATTTTTAAAGTTTTTGATGTCTTGAGTTTTTTAGATTGGTCAGTGGGAGCTCTTGCGAGAAAAATTCAAGGCTGTTCTTCTTTATCAGAAAATTGTGCTGCAGACTGGCTTAGTGTCCACTCGTGCACAGACAAGGGTGTCAGAGACGGCTCCCAGGAGTTGGCTCTCTCTTTGGTGCGGGGGTTAAGAAGAGGGAGCATTGGTGTTCGTTCTCTTTTCTCCGCTAGACCACCATCATCTTTTTTCCCAGTCCACCGTGAAAGAGATCGCTTCGGACCTCCAAAATTTTGAAGTCCACATAGGACCTCTTGGCCCTGTTAACTAGATACCCTAAGGAATTGGCCACCTTTGGCACCAAATCGGTCTCTCCTCTCCAGCCTCAGCCCTTTCGTAACAGCAGACAGGGGGCCCAGTCTAGACCTCGGTCTAACATCCGTTTCTCAGCACGTGCCCTCTCAGCACGTGCCCTTGAGAAGTCCCCTTCCAAGCCTTCCTCGCGGAAGTGAAGACACTGTCCTCCGTGCTCCTTTTTTTGGGAGAAATGGAGTGCAAAGGGAGCAGAACAATGGATCATAAAAGTCCTGAAGGTGGGCTACAGCCTTCCCTCCCATTCAGGGAGAAGCCACCTTTAGTCAATACTCCCATCGCATTGACTGCCTACTCAGTAGGCTCAGAGAAGTATTCGGCCCTCTCAGGAGAAGTGTCATCCCTCCTCGGGAAGAGAGCAGTAGAGGTGGTCGAGGACATCAGAACAGAAGGATTCTACAACTGTCTTTTCATATTCCCCAAGCCATTGGGAGGTTGGAGACCTGTCCTAGACATCAGCGCCCTGAATTTCTTAGTCCAGAAGATGAAATTCAGGATGGAAATGAACCAGACTGTCCTGTCATCCATTCACCAGGGCAATTGGATGGTTATCATTGATATGCAGGATGCATACTTCCATATCCCCATCCATCCGGACTCCAGGAAGTACCTCAGGTTCGTTTTTCGAGACAGAGTCTATCGGTTTCAAGCCCTGTGCTTCAGCCTCTCTACAGCTCCCCAAGTCTTTACTTGGGTTCTCGCCCCCCTTGCAAAGTGGCTCCTTATGACCATCAAAATCTTCCTGTATTTAGACGACTGGCTCCTTCGATTCCCTTTGAAGGAGAAATGCACGGAGGACCTTCGGAAGACCCTTCTCATAGCCCAAGATTTAGGAGTATTAGTCAACCTGCAGAAGTCCCAGCTGACTCCAACAGAGGAAATACTTTATTTGGGGATGACAATCAACTCTGAGTTTTCAGGCTTTTCTGTCAACCAAGAGAGTAAAATCCTGCCTGCAGACAGTGAACAAATTTCTCTTTCCCCGTTACTGCTCAGCCAACAATTGGATGAGTCTTCAACAGTAGGTTCTTTAGCCTCCATAGAGCAGTTTGTCACTCTGGGAAGACTCCACATGAGAGTGCTGCAATTCTTCCTGAGGGCCAGCTGGGACAGGAGAGCACATCCGGACTTCTTTGTGTTTCCTGTAACTCAGGAAATCAAGAAAGACTTGCAGTGATGGAAGTCCGAAAACAGACTTTTGGTAGGAAAGTCTCTCCTCCCTCTGAGCCCCAACCTAGACTTCTACTCAGGCGCGTCGGACCTAGGTTGAGGAGCTGTACTGGGAAGCAAGGAAGTTTCCGGGACATGGTCCCTGGAACAGAGTTTACACATCAACGTCAAGGAATTGAAGGTGGTTCATTTGGGACTGCAACACTTCATGACAGAGGTTTTCAACAAGACAGTAACTGCCCACTTGGACAACACCACGGCCCTGTCTTACGTGAAGAAGCAAGGAGGGACTCACTTTTTCTCCCTCTGCAAGGCAGCGAAGGCCCTTCTCTGGGCAGACCAGAATCAAACCAGGATTGTTACAAGGTTTATTCAAGGCAAACTGAACGTATTGGTAGACGAACTAAGCCGTCACAGACAGGTCATCCCCACAGAATCGACCCTGGATCCACTAGTTTGCTCTGACCTTTGGAGACTGTGGGGAAAACTGACCCTGGACCTCTTTGCAACCTCCAGGAGTCATCACCTTCCGTTGTTCTGTTCGCCAGCCCCGGACCCTCTGGCATGGGCGACTGACGCCACGCTACAGGACTAGTCAAATAAGGACCTGTATACATTCCCATCATTCAGCATGGTAAGGGAAGTTTTAAACAAGTTTCGTGCCCACCAGAATGTGACGATGACCCTAGTAGCCCTGTTTTGGCCTTTGAAGGAGTGGTTCCTGGATCTCCTCAGACTGCTGGTAGACTTCCCAAGGCTACTGCCATGAAACCAAGTCTTCTCAGACAGCCTCACTTCAGATGCTTCAATCGAGGACTATTCACTCTTGCCCTGACAGTATTCAGACTCAGGAAACTCATTAGAGCGGAAGGCTTTTCAAGGTTGGCTGCAGAGACTGTTGCAAGGTGTAGACGTCAATCTTCTAGCAAGGTCTACCAAACTAAGTGGACAGTCTTCTGCAACTGGTGTAGAAGACATAACATCTCGTCTTCTCAGATGTCTATAACAGAGATAGCGGACTTTCTGCTCTATTTGAGGTCCTCTAGAGGTCTGTCCTCCTCTAACATTAGAGGTTACAGGGCCATGCTGGGCTGTCTTTTGTCATAGAGGTTTGGATCTGTTTCCAAACCAAGATCTGTCTGACCTTATTAAATCTTTTGGCACAGCCAAACAGAAGAAGGTAGAGTCGGTCTCATGGAGTGTGGATGTGGTTCTGAAATGGCTCTCTGGTCCCCGTTTCAAACCACTTCGTTCAACTTCGGTAAAGGATCTTAATAGGAAGACCCTCTTCCTTGGGCTTTAGCAACAGCTAAGTGGGTCAGTGAGCTTCATACTACTTATAGAAAGACTGCATTCTCTCAAGGGGATGCAGTCTGTTCGTTTACCTTTGGCTTTTTGGCCAAGAACAAGACCCCATCCAAGCCCTGGCCTTGCTCTTTTGCCATTAAGAACTTAATGGAGCTCCTGGGCCCAGAAAAGGAAGAGAGAGTTCTTTGCCCTGCGAGATCAGTAAGATATTATTTGCATAGGACTGAGAAATTCCAAGGACCTTCTAGTAGCCTATGGTGCTCAGTTAAAAATCCTTCTTGGCCCCTTTCTAAGAATGCCTTGTCATTCTTGCTAAGGGACCTTATTGCTTAAGCACATTTCCAGATTGAAGAGGACATCTTGCCTTCTTTTAAAGTTAAGGCTCACAAGATCAGAGCTGTCTCCACCTTGTTAGCTTTTAAACATAACTTGTCTCTCTCTTCTATTCTTCAATCAACGTATTGGAAGTGTAAGTCGATTTTTGCAGCTCATTACTTGCGTGATGTGGAAACAGTTTGAAAATTGCAGTACCCTGGGTCCGTTGTCAGTGGCTGGCATGGTTTTGGGGGATGAAGCGTAGGAAGCATTCCTTCCATCCTTATTCTCTCCACCTTGGCATAGGGTGTCGAGTCCTGTGGGAACTTGAGGGTACCATGTACCTGGAGTGCCCACCAATTTTTTAGTGGGTGGGTGGTGGTTTTTTATTATGTGGTGTAGGTGGCTGCATTGTTTGTCTGGTTGTTTTTTATTGTGGTACTGTGCCCAGGCAGGGGCAATTTTTGATGCTTTGCTAGCCATCAGAAATGTCCTTCACTGCAAAGCTCCAACTTAAGTAGAGGCACTCCATGGCTATACCGCCACGCCACTACAGGTTAAGATGAGCACCAACCAGAGGCAGTATCTACCTGCAGGAGCTCTCTTACCAGGTAAGGAAACAACAAGCATTGTATCAATGCTAGCAAGTCTAGGAGCCAAATGCCTCTATCTGTTAAAATCAGGGATTTACCCTACATGGTGAGCCCCTTACATTTTGTTGCATTTATAAGATAGATTAATATATAGCACACCATAATCAGGACGGCTCTTAGAAATCTGGCTTTTCGAATATCTAAATATTGTCATAAATAGCTCTCTAGATTAATCTATTTTATTTGCATTGGCCACTTTCATTAAATGTTATGCCATATGATTGTTTGTTTATATATTCACATAATATTCTGGTAAAATGACCTTGACACAATAAAGATGGAAATGATATACCAAAAAATTACACCTATAGGCCTTTGGAACATTTTTTAAATGAAACAAATGATGACTTTGGGAAAATTTACTGAAAAATTCCTACATCTTGATTAAATAATTAAGCTGCAATTCATAAAATATCATAGCTAAGATAAGGAAAATTTACCCAAATTTGCTAAATTTACTGGAAATTATATAAAAAAAAACACATTTATTCTAAACTATCGGTAAAGTTTGATATTTGCTTAAAACTTGGCCCAACCTCAAAAATATCCATGTAGCACCAACTTACACAAAGCATTATAAAAAGTATAGTATGCCTTTAAATAATACCGTTTTCTCTCATAATTAAAATTTCCCGCCAACTGTTTACGAGTGACAAGCACAGATCTCATTTTATTTGTTTCTTTCTTTCTTGTTCTTGATTTTTTCACCGATTTTGTTGCTTCATCTGATGGTGAGTATTCTTATTCATAACTTTTTAACGCTGTGACCATATTAGACGTACTTGCTAATAGGTTACAGGTTTCTTGGTAATATTATGCATAAAATAAAACTTGTGCAATTTATCACTAATCACTTCCCAGCAGTTTCATCTTGGTTTTCATTTGCTTTTATAGGAATTCTAATATCGTCATAGAGCAAAAATGCACCAGATGAATACGAAAACCTGATTCTTAGGCTAGGGGGCTTCCATTTTTTAACAAACTACCTAGGAGCAATTGGAAAGCTTATGTATGGTTCAGGTTTGAAAGAACTGTTTGTCTTCAGTAATGTACTGAAAGATGGCACAGCAGAAAAAGTCCTCTCTGGTAAAAGTTACTATCAAGCAGTTAACACCCACATGCTTGTGAATGAGGCACTGGAAGCCCTTAGGTTTGATGCATTTGAACGTTGGGTGATTGAAGAAGCAATCGGTATGGATGTAATGGCAGAAATGTTTGAATTAATGTCCTCACTGGGCAGGGTACTAAAAGAGGGTACTCCCATAATGCAAACAGTGCACAAACTTCAAAAACTTCTACCACATTTTCAAATTTTTATAGACCAGTTTGAATCTTATAAAAAGCACAGCAAGACCTACCAGGTTTGATGTAACTACTTACATATGATAGAAATCCTACTGTCGTACATTCATGCAGAGAGGAGTGGTGAATGGCAGGAGCACTTATCAGCAACTGCAGAAATAGCTGAGTATATAGCAGCTGCTGATCATACCAAATACATTAAAGCAGTAATGTGTTATCTACATGAAATGGGCAGTCTTCAAACTGAGGCTCCTGAAATTTATGAGGCATTTGAACGTGGATACTTTGCTGTGAAGCGATCTTCTGGAGAATTTAATGCAATCTGGACAGATATGGCACTGGAATGTTCACAGAACTGTGATGCCAAAAGTAGGTCTGGTCAAGCAGGATTAAAGGGAATAACAATGAACAAGAATGCACAAACCAGGTGGTTTAAGACTACCATTTTCAGCTGCAATATCAGCTTCAATTAGGGTGATGGCACACATGCATACCCAAGATGAGTTTCATTATGAAGGCAGCAGTGCAACAAAGAAAAGCAGTGTAACTCAAGTGATCACATTATATCAGCCATTGAGAGTGGCCAGATTATTAACCCATTTGTATATGGCAAAAAGCATCTTGTCTCCACAGCTGATGGCAGTGTGGCAACAGAACAAATCAGTGATGATTTACTTGAGTTAAAAAAACATGGAAAAAAAGCATTAGCTGAGTTTATGAGTACTAGTAAAGTTAAGAAACTTAATCTTCACACATTCAAAGCTATAACACCATGCAAAAAGCCAGTAACACAAAAGAGGAAGGTAAATGAATTTGTTAATGAGACAGTGTACTTGAAACGAATGGTGATGGAACTAGAAAGAGATGGTCATTCTGTGGAACTGAAGGAAGTTTTGAACCATGAATTGCACAACTACCCTCCATCTATTGCTTCTTATGAACTCGCATGTGATAGGATTGTACTAAGAACAGGGAATAAATCATCACTTTTAGGAATGTTGAAAAAAAAAAAGTGCAGTCTGACTGAGTGGCCTCCACATATAGCAGAATGGAAGTGCGAGTCTGGCATTGTGGTGGATGCTATAGCACTGGTATGCTTATATAAGCCATTCAACAATGAGCAATGAGATACATATGCCTGCCATGTCCTTAGTGCTGTTGTGAGAGGAACAAGTGATAGTGAAATACATGGTAGCAGATAGGTATGATGGGAACATGGAAAGTGGAATCAGTTTGAAAGATGCCAGTGGATGTTGGGATAGACGAGGACATTCACAAATGGAGTATAGTATCAGTAGTAGCCATGTCATAAGAAATTGGGATAGCATTCTTGCAAGTAACATAAGTAAAGCTCATTTGTTACAATTTTTGTATGAACAGTGGTCAAATCTGGCCCATATCATTCCAGATGGTGTAATTATAGTCTTCACTGGTGGGTTTGAAAAAAATAGGCAAAAGGTTAGAATAGTGAGAAACAGAAATACAAGTCATAAAGAAAAGGACAAGGATGCTGATATCGTGAAGTTGGTATCATCCACACAAGAAGAAGCTGACATCTGTTAATTCATGTCTATAGCAGCCTGTATCCATGTGGGATGTTCAAGAGTTGTAATTAAGGCATCTGACACAGACATTGTGTTGTTAAGTGTACATGTATATGATTACTTAGCAGCAAGAGGCTTGAAGGAGCTGTACATGCAAACAAAAGACTATTTCATCCCTATTGATCAGATCATTGAGGTCATAGATGCTGATGAGGCAAAGATGCTTCCCTTAGTACATGCCCAACTTATGGTGTGATACTACTAGCTTCTTTTATGGTAAGGCAAGAAAACCTTCTATGCTGTGACATATGTTCATAAAGTTGATCTAGCAAGAATCTACTCCCAGTTGGAAAACGAAAACATCAGTACTTCTTTAATTGACCAAATAATTACTGTGACAAAGTCAGCCACTATTGCTGCCTACCATCCACAGGAATTTAGCAATCTCAGTGCACTTAGACATCACCTATATGCTAGAAAGAAGAACATAAAATTATTACCACCTACACATGCTGCCTTTTGCCATCATGTTTTAAGGACCATCTTCCAAACATGTGTTTGGGTAAAAGCCATGCAGACTCACCCATCTCTTCCATCACCACGAATTTGGCTGGATGATGCTACCGAGTGGTGCACTACATCCTGTAGTGATGACAAAAGATTCACTACCATCATCAGTGCAAAGCACACCATTCTACAATTGCAAATAGACATGCATGAAAAACTGCTCTTATAGTCATAAGCAAATGGAATGTGATGTAGCTTGTTCATGCCGCGGGGACATTAGCATGTGTGCGCGTAAGCAGATGGACATGTCAGATGATGATGATGCTTAGAGTTTCTCCAACCACAGATATTTAATAATTGATGTATTATTTGTTGTCTTTCAAACTAGTATATATATATATATATATATATATATATATTATCTTCTTCTTCTTTTAACGTGCTTTTTTCCCATTTTTGTATGGGGTAAGCACGCTGCCTTCTTTTGAAGGACTTTTTGATTTGGCTTTGGGGTAGACCTGTGGTCTCGATCGGCTGCCCTGCCTGACATCGCTTAGACCCCGGTAGCGTATGTTTCATGTATCATACCCGACCCAACGCCCCTTTCTTCCCAGCAGCGAGAAGTTATTGCGCAGGTATGGCGAGAGTTCGAGACGTGTGAGATGTTTGTTATGTTTTTAGAAGGTGTTGTAGTGGCTTTGTTTTGTGTGTGTATTTAGTCTGTAACATCCATTTGCTTTTTAAGCAAACCTATCCGTTGATTACATATATAATCCCGGGATGTCTACACGGATAGCAAAGTGTGTGCCTCTCTGATCAGTCGGCTGCGGATTTGAACCAGCGCCACAGACCTCTGACTGAGTCCGAAGCTGCTGCTGTAACCGACTAAGCCATCGAGGCTCTTATATATATATATATATTATTTATATATATATATATATATATATATATATATATATATATATATATATATATGTGTGTGTGTGTGTGTGTGTGTGTGTGTGTAACTGAATCACGAAAATATGGAACGTTATGAATATATAAATAAAGATAAAATCCACGAAGGAAACGGAAACACTGGAGTGCTGCGAGGCCTTTCGACACTAGTCCTTTACTTAGCAGACTGAAGAAATATAAAAGTATGTTTACAAAGAAAGCTCATATAAATGACAGATGGGGATTATAAAGGAAACATACGTACCTGGAATCCAACACAATTAAAGAATTAGTAGAACTGCCAAAACAGGATTAAATATTTAAGAGGTTTTTACAAAGGATTAGGATCAACCATTCAGGAGCAGGGACAGGATAATTAAAAGATTATACAGGTTTGTGATTGACCACCTAAAAATTTTTATTACAACACAATAATTCTCTTTTTTTTGTAAACAATAATAACTTTTTGCAAGATGAACATTTTTACAAATAAAAAATATATATATATATATTAAACATACGGATATATAGAAAATATATATCAAGTAGCTACCTCGTAATTAAGTCAGTGATTTTATCTTTTAGGTCTTTCTTGAACATTTTTCTAATACAGGGGTCCAAATAATACATGCCAGGGCTAAGATTAAAATTACAACTGGAAGTAAGCTGGATAATAGCAGACTCCAATAGATTTCTTGAAGAGAAATCTTTCGATCTGGCAGTCACTGAACTTTGTCCAATTTATCCTTAAATGAATGAATATAGCATTAGATGCTTGTCCAGTTTTGACTGAATACTTATGTTGCTTAATACATACATCTAAATCTTTGTTAGATTGGCCAATATAAAAAGAGGGGCAATCCAAACATGGAATTTTATATATTATGTTGTTGTTTTCTTTAGGGCTATTTTTTATTAACATTCTTTTGAGTGTGTTATTATAAGAAAAAACGAGGTTTACATTAAAAGGTTTTAACAATGATTTTATGTTTTCAAAACCACTATAATAAGGCAAGCTAAGAATGTTCTTAGGGTTTCTTTCTTCATGTTACTTTCACTATAAAACTTTTGTGGGCTTTGTTATAACAAATATCAAGTATATGTGAAGGATAACATAAATCTGTTCCTATTTTTCTTATGTATTCAATTTCTTTATCCAAATACTGGGGACTGACAATGCGCAAGGCTCGTAAAAACAAAGAGGAAAAAATTGATATTTTGATGTTGAGGTGATGGCCTGAATAAAAATGGACATAAGTTAAGTTGTTGGTTGGTTTCCTATAAATACTGAATTTACATTGAAATGGTTCTCATGTGTTAAAACATCTAAGAAAGGGAGGCAGTTGTCTTTTTCTAATTCTAACGTAAACTTAATGGATGGTACCTGGTTATTCAAATTACAGAGTAAATCATTTACATCAATACCAGCAGGCAAAACAGCTAAAATATCGTCAACATACCTATACCACTTTAAAGGAGTATAAATGATATTAGGTATATATCGTTTTTCAAAGAATTCCATGTACAAGTTTGAGAGGAGTGGGGATAAAGGGTTGCCCATTGCCATACCAAATATTTGTTGGTAAAATGCACCATTGAATATAAACTTATAATCACAAATGCACAACCTAGTGAGAGAAATGATATGACTTACAGGTAGAGGTAATTCGTGATGGATTAATTCATTACTAAGATACTCTAAAATGGAATCTATAGGGACTTTAGTAAAAAGGGAACAAACATCAAAACTAACGAATCTATCAGGGGGGCAAAAAGTGATTCTGTTTAATTTATCAACTAAATCTAGACTATTATATACGTGAGAATCTGAGATAGTTCCAAGTAACGGAGACAAAAGTTTATAACAAAGCCCACAAAAAGTTTTATAGTGAAAGTAACATGAAGAAAGAAACCCCTAAGAACACTCTTAGCTTGCCTTATTTTAGTGGTTTTGAAAACATAAAATCATTGTTAAAACCTTTTAATGTAAACCTCGTTTTTTCTTATAATAACACACTCAAAAGAATGTTAATAAAAAAACTACCCTAAAGAAAACAATAACATAATATATAAAATTCCATGTTTGGATTGCCCCTCTTTTTATATTGGCCAATAGCAAAGATTTAGATGTACGTATTAAGCAACATAAGTATTCAGTCAAAACTGGACAAGCATTTAAGTGAAAACTCCCACAGGATAAATTGGGCTGAAAGTTCAGTGATTGCCAGATCGAAAGATTTCTCTTCAAGAAATCTATTGGAGTCCACTATTATCCAGCTTACTTCCAGTTGTAATTTTAATCTTAGCCCTGGCATGTATTATTTGGACCCCTGTATTCGAAAAATGTTCAAGAAAGACCTAAAAGATAAAATCACTGACTTATTTACAAGGTAGCTACTTGATATATATTTTCTATATATCCATATGTTTAATATATATATATATATATATATATATATATATATATATATATATATATATATATATATATATATATATATATATATATATACTGTATATATTTTTATTTTTTTTTTTAATGTTCATCTTGCAAAAAGTTATTGTTTACAAAAAAAAGAGAATTATTGTGTTGTACTAAAAATTTTTAGGTGGTCAGTCACGAACCTGTATAATCTTTTAATTGTCCTGTCCCTGCTCCTGAACGGTTGACCCTAATCCTTTGTAAAAACCTCTTAAATATTTAATCTTGTTTTGGCAGTTCTACTAATTCTTCAATTGTGTTGGATTTCCTTTATGATCCCCATCTGTAATTTACATGAGGTTTTTTTATAAACATACTTTTATATTTCTTCAGTCTGCTAAGTAAAGGACTAGTGTCGAAAGGCCTCGCAGCACTCCAGTGTTTCCATTTCCTTTATATATATATATATATATATATATATATATATATATATATATATATATATTATATATATTATATATATATTATATATATATTATATATATATTATATATATATTATATATATTTATATATATATATATATATATATATATATATATATATATATATATATATATATATATATATATATATATATATATACTTTGTGTGTGTGTCCATCTTATTTTTTTATTAGGTGCCCACGATACAAATGTATAACATTATACATGATATGAGAGTTGACATGACCGATAATTGGTGTGTTACTTGATTATGTTTAGTGAAGATGGAAATTACGGATTTTGAGGTAGCATTCAGTTTTGACCAAGTAATACATTTATTATTCATATGAAATAATACTTCTTTATGTGTATAAAATCCTTGAGAAATGTGCAAATTTTGACAAATTTTCCATAATTTACCGATAATGCTTTGTGAATTACAGCTAAATCCTTGAAGAATAACACAACTTTTTCGGTAAATTGGGTTTTGCACATGATAAAAACAGTTTAAATGTAAATATATTTTATTTTCCTATATACTGTCATGAAGCACGTTGCCTCAAGTGGCTACTTGAACAAACAAGCATGTGGCATAGCAGATAATCAGAGTACCCAGTGCTACTGAGATAGATTTATATATGGCTCTATTTATGACAATATCAAGATGTTCGAAAGGTCAGATTTTCAAGAGCCGTCCCGATTATGGTGTGGGACACGCTCCTCTTCTATCATAAAAATGCATAAACTCATAAGGGGCTCACCGTGTAGGGTAAATCTCAAATTTGGTGACTGGCTCCTCGACTTACATGGACATAAGGGCACAAACAAGCCGCACTTTTCCGAGTTGGTCCTTTCTTTCCCCAAAAGTGGGCAGGGCTAGTCACCTACACAAAACAAAAGAAGCGTCTCTGTGAATTTCAAAATTTAAGCTGCTGTGCGAGTGGAAACTATAGCTATGTAATTACTTGGTAAGTACTGAATATATAAAACTTAATTTTATCATAAAAATAAAAATTTTTCTCTATGGTATAAGTTAATTTGTATTTTTGATAGGTTACTGAATAAGACATTTTTACAATAATGTCTTTGAAAGACCAGGCTGCATTACTTTCAGAGCAAATGATATTTCCAGTATGACAGTTTTTTCTGAATTGTATTTATTTTCAGTTCTTCATATTTTTAATGGTGAGTGACTTTGGGCCTCTACCGTGTTCAATTGTCACTACTACAAGGAAGTTCTTCACAGTCTTAGGTTCAGTTCTGTTCTTTGGAAATGTATTATCAGATCGACAGTGGATTGGAACATCACTAGTATTCACTGGTAAGCCATTATTTGTTTGTCATAACTCCATTTGTTATACATTATTTGGAATGACTCACATACTGTTAAAGTTAGCTTATATCTTTGTGCTGTTGGCATTCAAGAAAAACAAGAAATAAAAAAGACATGGCTGACTTGGTTAGGTTTGTCTATAATCGCCTGTTTTCCCCACCAGGTTGCGTTAAAATGTTTGTGTTCTTGTCAGAATTCTTTCTGCCGAGTCCTTGTTTGCATGTTGTAATTCAGCTATACTGTAATCATTTTGGATATTTCTGGCTGTATTTCTCCTGTTTGGTATTGTGCTTGTTTTGTCTCTTGAGCTATGTCATCTACGGCAAGCAGAGATATAAGCACTAAGCTATGTAGGAAGAAGTTTTGCGTTAATCAGTTGTATTTGGTTAGCATGATGGCCACACACTGTTTCATGTAGGTAATGAGTGTGACTTTTTCCTCTCATGAAGAATGTAAAGAATGGTCAGATTAGAGAATGAATAGTTTTGTGAAGTACTGAAAGATGCGAGAGGCTGATAGGTTATGTAGGCACTTAGTTAGGTCCAGCCTTAAGGCTACTCCATCTATTCCCTCTGGCAGCTTTGCCCCTTCTCTCGCTCCTCCATTGCTTGATAAATCTGATTCCTCTTTCACTCCCACTCCACCTTCTAATGCTTCCTATACGGTTCAGGAAAAAAGAATAGGTAAACTTGAAGAAGATATTAGTTTGCTGTTATGATACACATTTAACCAAGTATATGGTAGCTAAACATTGCGATTCCTCCCATAGTGATCGTCTTTTTTTTTGGTTTTCCCCGCAAGAGAGGAGGCAACAAAGCCTTCATTTGCTTGGAGCCCACCCTCTGGACTGCCCTGCGTCAGTTAGTCTTTTCTGCTGTCAGGGAACCACAGTGTTTCTTGGGATGGTCTGTGCCCTTCACCACCTCTCTCTCAACCATCTGCCATCTCAAAATCAATATGTTCTCTGAAAGATTTATTTGAGAGAGTTAAGCGATCATACCAACCGACTCATGCGTTATCATCTTCTGGCAAGAGTGATATTGGGGTATGAGAGCCTGTTGAGGTAGCTAGAGGTTTTAGACATATTTTCCAGTTTCTTCAGTAGTTTCTGAACGTGTCAGTACTTGTGATGTTCAGTCAGTTACTTGCCCAGCACCATCTTATATTGCTTCCATTTCTGATGTTAACCCTCCCCTTCTTACTCTTCTTACTCAGTCCCCACCTCTCTTGCCCCGTATTCCTCACCTTTTGTCTGCTGTACCTATTTATACTAGCAGCCCTTCCGCTTCCACCGCTTCTTGTGAAATACAAATGACTCCTGCTGTTACCTCAGCTAGATTGTCTCTCGAATCAAAACTTTCGTCTCTCTTGGCTCTGTTGTTAAGGTGTGAGGAGAGTGAACTGTCTACTGTAGTGACATCTTGTGAAAACCCCCTTCCTCCTCTCATCCAACCGTCTCCATCCCAGCTGTGTTGTGGGTCATCAGCTCCTTTCCAGTTGCCTGTTGTTTCCCTTCCACATCCCGTGACATCATCACTGCTAGTCCGGGTTCATTACCGTCTCATTCCCATGAGGATTTACCAGTTTCTGCCACCCATGTTCTTCCACTTGGCCTGATGGATTTCAGCCCCAATTCAGATGATTCTCCTTCAGTGTTTAAGCATTTGTTGGATCTTGCTGCTTTGCTTTACCCTCGCTTTTTACCAAAGGTGACCCAGTTGATTGGTGATCGCTTTTGTCTGCTTCTACCTCGGTTCCTGTTCAGGCAAGTAAGTAAGAAGTTAAAGTTACCTGATTCTATTATTGTGCATTTTTCTTTGCAGAACTTGCACTTTGTACAGTTACTAATTTGCTAGCCTTTTGTTAGCCGACTCGGTTGAGCTTCAGACTTTCACTCGATGGGCCGGAGTTCAATTCCCGCGGCCGGCTGATGAAGAGTTAGAGGAATTTATTTCTGGTGATAGAAATTCATTTCTCGCTATAATGTGGTTCGGATTCCACAATAAGCTGTAGGTCCCGTTGCTAAGTAACCAACTGGTTCTTAGCCACGTAAAATAAGTCTAATCCTTCGGGCCAGCCCTAGGAGAGCTGTTAATCAGCTCAGTGGTCTGGTAAAACTAAGGTATACTTAACTTTTTTTTAGCTGCACCATGCAAAACAACACTACTCTTGAAGGAGAAATGGTTCTTGAAGCAGCATTGGAGTTTTTTGCCTTGCCTTGATAGAGCTATTTCAGTTGCTTCAGGAGAATTTTCACGTTTACCAATTCAGTTTTAAAGAAAGGAGAACAGTTGTGTGTATATTTTTCTTGTAAAGTAGCTCCAGCTCAACGATCAGTAGCTGTTTTTGATGCTCCTCACCAGTATCTACTTAATCCCCAGGTATTTAAAGCCATTGCTGAAGATGTTTCAAATCTGGATAGCAGAGAATTCTTAACTCAAACTTCAAAATCCTATTTCAAGCATCCTGCATCTACTCTGGTAGCCGGTCCTGTAGTAAGCCCTTTCAAGGTAATAAAATCTCACACTGTAGGTACAGTATGAGGTCCTCTACGGAGCTTTTGGAGTATCTGGTCAAGCTTCAGGCCTGAAACTTGGATGGTGAAGGTTCTCGGGGAAGGATATGTCATACCTTTTGTTACTCCTCCTCCCCTGTCGGCATCACCAATATTCTTCCCTGTTTACCATCATCATGAAGAGAGATTCCAAGTTTTGCAGGAGGAGATAGTGCAGTTGTTGTGCAAGGAGACGATTGAGCTAGTTTTAGAGATGTCACTGGGGCTTTATGGATGCTTTTTTCTTGTTCCCAAGACCTCAGGGGGCTGGAGGCCAGTATTAGAAGTTTCCAGTCAACAGGTTTGTTTGTCTGACTCCCTTTTCAATGGGGTCAACCAGTTCAGTTCTGGTTGCTATCCAGAAGGGAGACTGGATGATTTCTGACAATATACAGGATGGACAATTACACATCCCGATTCCTCCTAAGTTGAGGAAATTTCTACTCTCTGTCTTTAAATGGAAGGTCTACTAATTCAAGGCTCTGTGTTTCGGTCTGAGCACGGCACCACAGGTGTTCACCCGTGTGTTGACTTCATTAGCGTGATTGAGTCATCTACTCGGAATCTGTATGCTCCTATACTGTACTTGGACGACTGGTTAGTTCTCATCAGGTCATTTCAGGCGATCTTGAAAGAAAAGTATTGTCTCCTGTGGCTAGCCCTGATGTTGGGCGTTGTGATCATTGTCAAGTCTACACTTCTTCCATCCCAGTTGACTGTTTATCTAGGGATGAAGATCAACTCTTATCTTTTCAGGCTTTTCCAATGGAGAAAGGAGTAGACAATTTTCTACCTCTTCTAAGAGAATTTCAACCTTCAGGAAAGCTTCCAGCTAAGAAATGGCTGTCTCTATTGGGCCACATGGCCTCTTTAGAGAAGTTTATCAACATGGCCCACCTAAGAATGAGCCCAATACAATTTTATCTCAACAACTCTTCGTTTCCAGTGGTAGTTCCTCCAGATCTTTTGAGTTCTCTTCATTGGTGGGAAGATTGATCAAGACTGTTTATGGGTTTACGTTTAGACCTCAAGAGTCCGGACCTTACATTGTCTTCAGATGCATCAGTGTCAGGTTAGGGAGCCATTCTGGGACACATTGAAATGTCAGAGAGCTGGATAGTAGAATCAGTTAGAAAGATGAAATCTGTACTTTGCTCACTTGAGAGTCTGAAGGGCAGGCTCTCGCCACTGCCAAGTCTATGAGCACACCCAAGATACTTTGCTGATTAGGAAAGAGATCAAACTTCTCCCAATTTACCACGATCCTAACTCATGGCAAAATGCGAGGTGGTGATTCTCATCTTGGAGCAAGTGAGCCTTAGAAGACATTGGGACTAGTCACTGTAGCCATTTGTTCAGGTAACACAGCAAGTGCACATTCCTCAAGCGGGCCCAAGTCAACACCAAGGTGAAAATTCTTGTAAACACCTGTGGGGTCATTGCCAGTTCATAGCCATGAACCTTGAATTGGTACATGGACATGGACCTATTGCAGACAAAGCAGAGGAGCTTTCAAGAATCTTGATAAATAGGTATGTGAAAGTATGTATCTTTCAGATATATCAAAATGTTTGAAGTCACCCTTTCTGATACACTTCAGCACTGAACGTGCCTTCCCATCTTGAAACGAATTTGAAGGACTAACTTGTTTAACAGGGAGAGTTCAATAACCAGTCTCCAACCGCTACTTTTTCCACCAGGAAAAGAAAACTGTACATCCATGGAAACTGTCACCTATGACTTCTGAAGTGCTCTTCTCCTTCATCACCTCTACCTAAGCTGATTGGGTTAGAGATTTTGGTGAATCTGGAGGGCATGGATGGAACAGTATCGGTGTCAGATAAGGGAGGACAACTGTCCTTGAACAGCATCCTGTATCCATCCTGAAAGACTTAAACTACCCAGGGTTCTGTGCCATGAATCTACCACACCACCCAGTGGCGAGACAGGCAACCCCCTACTCCTGCCAGTGGTGGAAGGGGATCACCACCCTCAACAATCCCCTCCCTTCTTCCCCTTTCCTTCCTTCCTGGCTGTGGCTTGGTGAGGAGAACGAAAGGTTTGGAAGATTCACCTTCCTTCTAAGCAAGAGAAGATTGGGTTACTTGTCTGGATAAAGGAGGAGGTGGGTTACTTGTCTGGATACAGGAGGAGGAGGCTTTCTACCAACGCTAGACAGTAAAGGCCTAGCCACACCTGTGGGATTGGTTACTTGTGCCTTTGCTTCACCCAACTGGTTTAAAGGACACTAACCAGTGGGTTACAGCGTTACAAGACTGTTTACTTCACAGCTGCCTCCATAGCACTCTTCAGAAAGAACTGTTCCTGAGCAAGAGACTACTCTCATGGGAAACATGTCAGAAGAGGGATACTGTAAACAGCCATATCCCTCCATCTCAGGATCAGATTGCCTTTCCCAATAACACCCATGACCTTCTGAAGTTTGCCCTCACTTCCTGAGATGAGATACCTGTCATGGTACAGTTTGACAGTGTTCAATCATATGTCAAGCCACAAGGAACCATGGAGAGAAGCCATGGTGACAGACTCCAAGGCACCAACCTTAGTAGTCGAAAGTAAGTACAGAAGTTATTCGTCAATCTGCAAACTGACGAGTCCAACGCAAAAGTAGTTGTCTCTGCATCCCCCAGCATATATCTTCTCTGGTGAATGAGTGGTGGGGGAGGGAGCTTGCTCGACCTGCTGGACAACAAGGAACTCCCTGACCAGCAGACCAGCGTTCACCACAAGTAAGCTGAGACTAAGGCAACCTGACCAACAGTTTTATGTCAGGAGCACAGTCAGTAAAACTACAGCCAGGTGTGGGGCCAAGATGGCCTTCCCCAGATTATTATGTTCACAGATTATTAGCAAAATCTCTCAGAAATGAAGAGCAGCCCAGCCAGCACACAGCTTGCAGGGGTAGAAATGGGTGCACACTTCCTCCTCCGAAACAAAGAGTGCCTGTGGGGATCAATCACTATGGGAGACACAAAGCACCCACAAGGACATCCACACCCCTCGGAATGTCTTGCTTCTGTTTCTTGTACATACTTGGTATGAAAAAGCAATTTTAGAGAATATAGTTGTACAGAAAAAAAATTTAAATAGTCAACCAAGTTGTCGGAACTTCAACAAGAGAGATTGTACTTTTCTGCAAGTTGTGGTATAGTTTTATGTATTCTCTTTAAATTTACATAAAGTGGAAATGCGTATTATGTAGAAGAAGGATATTATGTTTCGTTGTTTGTATTTAGTAGTAAAAAATGTTGTCTTAGTTGTTGCATGTGTTTGATTGTAAGTATACTTGTAATGTTTCTTAACTACCGGATTGGTTGTCGCACGGTAGTTAGTCAAAGGCT
This sequence comes from Macrobrachium rosenbergii, assembly GCF_040412425.1. NCBI lineage: Eukaryota > Metazoa > Arthropoda > Malacostraca > Decapoda > Palaemonidae > Macrobrachium > Macrobrachium rosenbergii. The sequence goes on from NC_089752.1 coordinate 31,227,333, forward strand.
TGGTTTCGGTCAAAGACGGCCGTGAAGGCAGTCGCTTCATAGCTGTAACGTAGTGTGGATCTAGCCAGTGGAGGACTCAAGAATGCAGCCATAATTGTCAGTTTCTACAAATCCATTTAAGTATTCCTATTCATCTTAAAGTACATTTAGGGAAACCTTCTTTTGGAGATATGCATATCGAAATGTAAGGAGAATTTCTTGAGGTGTGCTTTAGATGAGGGTAGTGAAATAGAGACTGTGCTTACGCCAGTCTAACTATACATCGAGCTAGGAACAATTGAATATGCCAATAGTAAGTTCATATTGTCAGTTTAGTTAATATACACAACGCAATGTAAAGTTCATATTGTCAGTTTAGTTAATATACACAACGCAATGTATTGATATGATCACAATTTAAACTAACATAAGAGTGAAGTAACCTGGGTGTCATAGCATAAGACTCAGGCTGCGATTTGGGTCAGTACGTTTCAGGTCGTTTAGGCTACACGACAACGCTGACGATTTGAAATGCTGTACTTACTGTGAATGAGTCGGAATACAAGTATTCAAAGGTAGCACAAACAGAGGTGAGAGATAGTGAAGCGAGAATCCACTCTTCACAGCAGCCAAAGGAAAAGTACCCAGTGGAGGAAGGTGATTTGAGGGGTATTCCGCAACTTACTCCCATAACCACCGGTTAACGACCTGTCAGGGTTAAAGAAGTGGTAAAGGTAGACTGGCATGGTCTCAGGCATAAAACCTGGGATGGCACATCATCATGCAGGAGTTACTGACTGTTTTTCTAGGCCATCATGAATTTGTTGTCCTTGATAGGAAGAACAGTAGGTGTTATGGTTGAAAAGTCAATGGCAATGGTTTATTTTCAAAATTAAGGAAGCATTTGACCCAAAACAATGTGTCAGCTAGCAGTCAAGATCTTTGTGCAGACAGAAGCAAATGAGGTTCATCCTGGGAAGGCAGTGCAGGATGGCCTCCCCAACTCAAGCACTAGGCCATATGACCCAAATCTCTTACATTAATTTTTCCTTGAAAGTCACAACTTTATAGCTTAGGCTATATGGGCTCAAAAGTGTAAGCAAAATGAAAAGAGAGAATTGTGTATTTGTGTTGCTTTTAACCATAATGTGGGATTGTCTCCTATTTCAAGTGTAGGTACCTGACCGTGCTAGTCTACCTTTACCACTTCTTTAACCCTGATATGCTAGGCTAAATATGCACTAACAATACCCCAAGACTGGGCAAATTGTAAGGTCGGCCAATTAAAAAAAAAAAAAAAAACATATCATTGGAAAGAGGATAATAAGCAAATGCACAAGGTGTAAGGAAAATTTTTTTTTTTAATTTTCTGTACCTTCCACAGGAAGTTAAAAGTAAATACTTCCAACCCTGTGTGGGGCGTCTTTTCCAAGACTTGAAAATACACTGATTTAGGAAGTTATATGTGTTCTAGTACATTTTTTTAGTACTTACTTTTACAAAATTATAATTGCAGTTTACATAATACAGTATTGTAAAATATAACTAAAATCAGCAACAATCCCTGCATATATTCATGGATAAATATTTACGAGCTGTACTGGGATGGGGAGATGTAGTACCTTTTAGTGAGCTAAACATGTTCTTTCTAATATTTGTTTGCACTTCGCAAAATTACTATTGGAGCTGTTAAATTATCATAAAAGATAAGAACTAAAACCAACAGCAATCCTACTTTGCAAAATTACTATTAGAGCTGTCAAATTATCACAAAAGATAAGAACTAAAACCAACAGTAATCCCAAGTATATTTATGGACAAATATGTACAAAATGAACTGGGACAGGGAGATGTAGTACATTTCCCCATGAAATCACAATTTATATTAATCTCCATGCATCCTGAGTTGAGGTGGAAGTGTTGCCATATAGTCATTTATGGCCCTTACAAGTGATGGGAACATTTTCCCCTCAAAATTTGTTCAGATATCATGGCACAAAGTAACAATAATCATATGATGCGAACAGGAGGTTTTCATATGCAATTATTGGGGATCACAAGATCACTCCGGTCCGTAAGGGATTAAGAAAGTTTTTGTATAAGTGGTTGAGCTTGTTGTCATTGGGATCAGTAGTTGCAGAGGCCTTGTTTTACTGTTGAGGATTCATTATCCTCCACTTAATTACAATTCACCCCCACCTCTTTGTTTCATGGTATTGGCAAGAGGTGTAGACTTCTTGTATTCGACATTTTATGTTGATGGTAAATGTACTGCTTTTACTAAACTGAAAGATTTGCTTTACACACCACAGGTTTTTTGGCTATACTATTTACAAACTTACAAAGTACTAGAGATTTTGTTCTTGACTCTGTACATCCCAACATACTGGATTGGCTTCTTCAGGCAGTATCTAAATACTGATTCAGACATGTATATAATTACTGGAGATGTGATGAAACGAACTTTTTTAAAACACCAATTTTTTTTTTTTTTTTTTTTTTTTTTTTTAAATCCATGAGCCATAATAAGTTCCTTTCTCCCAGGCCCACAAAAAAATGAAAAGCTGTTTAGTTATACTTTAGTATTCAAATGGCATAAGAGTAGTCAACTACCTTCTTCTCGTGTAGAGACAAAAGACTGGTAAACCTGCGAATATTCTGGCCACACAGACGTACTTGCATGTGATTAGTGACAGTATAAAAAAACTTGTGTTGTAGAAATGGTATTTCTACTATAAATTAATTTTTTTTTTACAGTTCTGAGGTTTTTGTTACCTGTTAATAGAAGTATATAATCTTTTCCTTCACCAGGTTTAACCCTAGATGCCATCTACGGAAAGGCTCCAAAAAAGGAAGTGGTGGAAGTGAAAGCAAGCAAAGAATAAATGTATAATTGGTTTGTATTCAGGGATCTCACACAAACATTACATACTCCCTTATGTATTTTTTGAGTGACAGTGTGTGGTTATGTTTGCTGGCGTAGTTATATAAAACTTCATTGTGGATGATTGTTGTTTTGTTTGGTTTACAGTTGTTGAAATATATTTATTTATATTACTGAATACACTAATTTTTTAGGCATGGTGAATGCTGTATGAGAAAGAAGCTTTACGATATTAATTCATCCATAACAAAATGCAGCTTGTTCAGCTGGAACTAAGGATGAGAAGGAACATAGAAAACTTTGTATGTTGGCAGTTGATAAATGAATTATTTTTTTTATTTTAAGATATTGGTGTTGAAGATGACAATGCTTTTATAGTTTTATACAAAATCAAAAAGTACTGTATGCAGCACTTGCAGTGTAGTAATGAACTGGCACTATTAATCGTCCAATTTACATCCATCCTGTGCATATTGTTGATGCTGCAACAAGTACATTTGTATAAATTAAAATTTATTACTCCTATTTACCATCTTGGTCTCATTTATTGATAGTTACTAATGTATTTTTTTATATGAATTATCCTTTGATTACTTAACATAATGTAGTAAAATTGCTAAGAGAACTAAGTATGTGGACTTTTTCTTCCCCTTTTTTGCCTCACCATGTGAACAGAAGACTATTTTTGAAGAATGATTTTGAACCAATCTTTTGTCATCAGCTGTAGTTGTAGTTTTGATAATTTTGCCTTCTTTTTCTGTTGATGTCCATTTTCTGCACTTCCATATAAAATTGTCATAATGAACTACTTAATTACCATAATTACTGATATTGTAATTTTAGGAGCATTACTGCTCCCTTACAAAAATAATGTATAACTTTTAACCGATCCAATTTTCAATTATTACTTATGAACAAATCCATTGGGTGAGCCCTGTGAGTATCAAAATGACTTGGTCATCTTGGTAATCTAATTAGTAATGATAATTTGAAAGTTTTACACTGAAGAACTTATGTTACTTTGAGAAGTAAAAATCTTTACTTGGTAATTTTGTAAACAATTTAACAAATTAATCACAAGAGATATGGTAAAACTGATAGACCATATGTTTTCATAAATTAATCCTTACAGTTTCCATCCACTTTGCACATTTTTATTGCAAATAGCTCATTTTCTTGGCCAGACTGACAAAAAGTAAAATGTACTGTTTCGTGTATGTGATATTCAAGAAGACTGAAAATATGCGTTGACTAATCAGTTATTACCCGGACTATAACTGACATGGCAAACCAATTCTTTTAAAGTAAAAAAATATATATAATTAGGAAATTGTTCTCAAGTTTATTAGTTACAGTACAGTATTAAATTCATTAATTAAACTATTAGAGTACATTAGTAGAATACTGTAAACGATAGCTGCTACAGTTGTGCATATATTCACTGCATTTTGTGTATTTGTATGGGATAAGAATAATTATCAACTCTCAAAAAATAACTGGGTTGTAATTTTTTGTTTTCTGAATATATTTTTTTTGGCTGGAGTATCTAGTTCCTGTGATAACAGATTTTTAATAAGTGGATTAATTGGGTATCATGCACTTCTAATGCTGTTCTCGTTTGCTCATGTTTGGTGAACTGTTCATGTAAGAGAAAGAAATTCTAAAAGTTTATTTAAACCTTTTGTAATTACAAAAGTGAATTATAATTGCAACTAGTCCTGACATCTGTAGTTGAAGTGAAATAGGTGGTAATTTTTATTAGTGTGAGTATCAAAGCATATTAGATTCTTGACAACTCGTTTAGCATAACAGATTCTTGATAGCTTCTTTAGCATGATATTAACCCAATTAATTAACTAACAATATTTTTTAACATGGTAGGAGATGCTGTTAATGATACTAGAATATAGAAAATAAAAACCTCAGTCGTTTATGTTGTATAACGTTTGTCTCATTTTTGTAAGTGAAATTCATTGCAAAATGTGCTGTCAAATGTTTGCTATCTCTTAGGAAGTGCAGGCTTCCATTCATATTAGTAATTATATTTTGAAATATTAAAATTATTGTAACTAACCAATTGCTGTTGGAGTTAATCCATATACTGCACTTTTTCTTTCTTAGAACAATACAACTGCAGGAACAGCATTGCCTAAATGATTATAGACTTCCAACATGGATAATTTATTTTTTAATATATTGTGTAAATACTGTACATCCACATCCATATGCTTAAATTAGATTTGAAACTATGGAAAATATGTGCTACAGTATGATAATGTGAATGGTCTTGAATTTAAGTTTAGTATTACTTTTTTCCCCTATAAATGCACAAACTATGAGGGGACAGATAGCTTGAAACCTTCATCTATCCGATGCCCTATGTTAAAAAGAGAATAGGTCAGTTGCAGTGCAAATACAAACCACTGCCCTTATGTAGGAGTACCCTTGTGTTAGCTGGGATCAGTCCTCGAACTAGGTAACAAAGTCACTAAACTAGTTGTTATTGGAATGTGAATGGGGAAATACTCCTACCTCACTTTCTACCGCTAGCCACTTTCCCCTAGGCCACAGGAGCAAAGTAGGGTGGTTGAGGTAGGATTCTGATAAAAGGCGCTGGTTTATATACTTAGAAAAAAGTACAAGTTAATTTTATATATTTATTTGCTAGTACAGAAATACAAACCATTGCCTTTTGTATACAGACAAACTCTTCAGGTGGGTGGTCACCTCTTGACAACTAATGGGAGTTGAACCTACCTGGAACTGTAAAGCTTCTGGTTGCACTTGCAATGCAATGACACCTGGAACCTTCTACTCGGTCTGGCACCTGGGATGAGAGTGGTATGGTCTGGGCATGAATGAGACTCGGATCTAGAGAGAGTACACATTCAAATACCAAGTGGCAGGTTAAAAATGTAGCTCTACCTCCCCCTGCCATCCTTGTTCAAAGGGAGGGCAGAGGGAGATGCACCTGAGAAACTGTACTAAGACTGGATGCTTGAAGTGTAGTTATCTATATCTGGTCTAACTTGAGCAGATATTTCAGCCTAGATGGTGCTCCAAGAAAAAAAGGAAGAAGGTGAGTCCAATCAATCCACATTCACCCCCTCAAATTTCCACTAAGCTAAAGTACTTGGGCAAGATACTTTATCTGAATATAGCTGGGTGCCTACACAACTTGAGCAGCCACGTCAGGTCCCAAGAAGGTATCCAGTTACTTTAGGGTGACGTCCTTCAGGTGGAATAAGTAAAGATTGCTTACCTGTGCCAGAGACCTGCCTCATTACCTGTTGAACCAAAAAGTTCTTCTGAAAGGCTAGCAATGGCCCCCAAATCTGACTTCATGGTCTCTCTCACAATTAGGGTGAAGGACATCCTCAATAGAGTCATACACTTACTTGATTACCTCATGAAGCCAGAAAGAAAGGGTGTTCCTAGACACCTTGGACAAAGAGAGCAGATCCATTTTAAATAGTAATTTATGGCTTGCACTGGGCATGAGAGTATCTTATCTGGATCACCACCCACAAAGTCTCAGAAGGGAATAAAAAACTCAAATCTCTCTTCAGTTGCTGACAGGTTCTGAGTTTTTACCACAAACTCAAGAACATAGAAGAGGGATTCCCCCTCTCTCTAAACCAGAGTAAATGAGACAAGTCATGTAATTCCCTCACCCATTTGCCAAGGCTAGAAGAAATACAGTCTTGAGGGTAGGACCTCTATTTTAAGCCTGTTCCAGGGGTTCAGAGAATGCAGATTAGGCTATGAAAGATGAGAGATACAAAACTTTCATGGCACAGAGTTCCTGAGGAGGGCAAGACCTGAAAACTCCTCATGAGCATGGTAAACCAACTGAGGAGGAGATGCAGACCCTTCAGTCTGAAGACCTGAGGCAAGGATAAGTAATAGCCTTACGCCACAGAGACTTGGAGGAGTTTGTCTCAACAAAGGTGGCTAAGGAGGGCTGAGATCTGCTGAACAATTGCTCCAACTGGAGAAACACCTCTAACTCCAACCACAGAAGATGGCTCAGTTTCCTTGGCACATGTTCGTGGAAGAACAATGGAAATAGCCAGGCAGCTCCCTCGTAGCCCTACAAGAAAAAGCCTCTCTCTCACAGGACATACTTTATAACCTCCATAATTAAAGCAGAAGGGATTGTGCTGCTTGGTGGTACCCCTAACTGTGCAGTTGACAGACAAGAGTTGGGCAAGGGGGAAATCTCTTGGCACCTTAACCAAGAGAGCCAGCATATCTTTAGCACCACTCAACTTGAGGCAAATGAGGAGCCACGAGGGTTACTTTGTGATTAGGGGTGATGAACAGTTGATCACCCTGCGAATCAGGCTGAAAGTCAGGGTCTGTGCTGTGCTCGCTTGAGAATCTGAAGGGAAAGCTCTCACCACTGCCAGGTCTATGTGCATGCCCAGATATTTGCTGACTGGGAATAAAATCAAACTCCTCCCAATTTATCATGGTTCCAACTTGTGGCAAAAAGCTAGGTGGTGATTCTTATCTTGGAGCAAATGTGCCTCAGAAGACACCAGGACTAGCCAGTCGTCCAGGTAACACAGCAAACATTTATCCCTCAAGTGGGTCCAAGCCAACACCAAGGTGAAAACTCACGTAAACACCTGTAGGGTTGTTGCCAGTCCGAAGAAAAGAACCGTGAATTAGTATTTACATTGACCTATTGCAAACAAGACTGTGGAACTTTCAAGAATCCTGATGAATGGGTACCTGAAAGTATGTATCCTTCAGGTCTATCAAAAGCGTGAAGTCCCCCTTTCTGATGGATTCCCACATTCAGCCTGCTGTTTCCATCTTGAAATGAGTTTGAAGGACAAAATTGTTTAACAGGAGGAGTTTGATCAGTCTCCAACTGCTACTTTCTCCACCATGAAAAAAGACTGTACAACCCTGAAATATGGCACCCAATGACTTTTAATGTGCCCTTCTCCTTGACTGACTCTACCTTTACTCACTGGGCTAGGGATTTTGGTGAATTTCAACCAAGAGATTTAGCAAATCTGAGTACCACTTGGCTTGAGGCCAATGAGGAGCCACAAGGGTCATCCTGAGATTAGGGGTGATGAACACTACTGATCACCATGCAAATCAGGCTGAAAGACAAAGTCTACTTTACTCACTTGACAGTCTGAAGGGAAGGCTCTTGCCACTGCCAAGTCTATAAGCACACCTAGATACTTTACTGGGAGATCAGACTTCTCCCAGTTTACCACAATCCCAACTTGTGGCAAAAAGCAAGATAGTGCTTCTCATCTTGGAGCAAGTGGGCCTTGGAAGACACCAGGACTAGCCAGTCCAGGCAACACAGCAAGTGTATACCCCTCATGCAGGCCCAAGCCAACACCAAGGTGAAAACTCTTGTACACTCCTGTGGGGTCACTGTCAATTTGAAGCAATGAACCTTGAACTGGTACATGGACCTATTACAGACAAAGCAGATGAGCTTTTAATATCCTGAAAAATGGGTATCCAAAAGTATGCATCTTTCAGAAGTATCAAATGTTTAAAGTCACATTTTCAGCACTGAGCGTGCCTTTCTATCTTGTTAATGAGTTTGAAAGACAAACTCATTTAACGGGGAGAGTTCATTCAGTAGTCTCCAACCACTACTTTTTCAATCAGGAAAAGAAAGCTACTTCTTCCACCAGGAAAAGAAGATTGTACATCCCTGGAAACTGGCCCCTATGAAGCGCCCTTCTCCTTCGTCACCTCTACCTATGCTGATTTGGTTAGATATTTTGGTGAACCTGGAGGGCATGGATGGAATAGTATCCATGTCCGAGATAAGGGAGGACAATGGTCCTTGAACAGTATCCTGTACCCATCTTGAAAGAACTAAACTACCCAGGGTTCTGTGCCTTGAATCTACCATGCCACCCACTGGCAAGAAAAGCAACCCCTTACTCCTGACAGTGGTAGAAGAGAATCACCGCCCTCCCTTCTTCTCCTTTCCTTACTTCCTGGCTGTGGCTTAGGGAGGAGAACAAAAGGTTGAAGAGACTCCCCTTCCTTCTAAAGAGAAGATTGGGCTACTTGTCTGGATATAGTGTGAGCAGGCTTCCTATCAATGCCCAACTGTAAAGGCCTAGCCACACCTGTGGGCTTGGGTACTTGTGCCTTAGTTACAGTGTTCCAAGACACTATTCTTCTCAGCTGCCCCCACAGTACTCCTCAGAAAGAGTAATGAAAAGCCAAACACTGAACAGTTCCTGAGCGAAAGAATACGGTTGTGGGATACCTGTCAAGAGAAGAGGGATACAGCTATATCCCTCAGTCCCAGATTAGATTGCCTTTCCCAATAACACCTATGACCTCCTGAAGTTTGCCCTCACATCCTGAGATGAGACACCTGCCACAGTGAAGTTTGACAGTGTGTTTAACCATAAGTTAACCCCTTTTGGAAAGGTAACATGCATATATGTTTAAATATAGCTCTGTGGTGGACTCCGGGCAACTGCAAACCCCGCTTACTGGCATCACTGGTAATGAGAAATAGCACATACACACCCACACCAAAGGAGATGACTACCAATGTAGTTTATGAATTTATTTGCCCCGAGGAGGAATGTAATCCTTCCAAAGAAAATTACATTGGCAGAATATCCACTATCCTCAGATGGAGATTACTTGCACACAGAAATGCAGGAGCCATTTTCCAACACTATATAGACAAACATGACAAGAAACCATTGCTACAAGACTTGGTAGACGGCACTAAAATAAAATACAGATGCAATTCATATCAGGACATAACAATCACAGAAGCAGTGTGCATAGCCACAAATAAGCCTAATTTAAACACACTACTGGAAGCCGAAAGAAGTTTAGCCTCTGCACAGGCCAGAAACCAGGGTCAAGGTCACCCCCGGAGAACAGCAACACACCCAAATCCAAATACCACAACCGAAGAAATCGATAACTTCATAAACATAAATAGAAATAGAACGTAAAACTAATACTTATATCTTATATTATGTAATAACATATTATGTAAATAGCATGTTAACTACTAACCACCCTAATGTATTGTAAACTAAACATTATAAATAAAAGCTTTAGCAACTCCCATAATCTGCTTACAGCCGATGGCTTGGTATAAATAGAAAGGGAGAATCTCAATGTATTAGTTCTGCTTGAAAAAAGCACAGGATTCAGGCAAAACAGCTATAGAAATTTTAAATAAATGGAAAACCCACAGCACCTCTATCTGCTTATCCAGAACTTTGAAGAAGTATTAAAAACAGAAGTCAGGAAATATGAAAAAGTCTACATCACAGAAGTCACAAAGGCGATCGCCTCCAACAAAAAATTGTGAAAGAGACAAACTGCCTGAAAAACATTATTATATATATATATATATATATATATATATATATATATATATATATATATATATATATATATATATATATATATATATATATATATGTTATAGATATATATAGATGTAACTCCTAATAGGAAACTTAATTTCTTTTTAAAAACAATGGCAACATGAAAAGCCCTTACCCTCCAAGATGCAGCATCCCCTCTCACAGAACAGCTAATCTTCTTTCACTATCATGCAATACTAGTTCTCATCCTAATCACCACCCTAGTTGGCTGTTTTTCAACTCACTAACAAACCGAATATATATACATGCAGTCCCCGATTATGATGGGCTCCGTTTTTACACTGCGTCCTAAGCCAAAAATCATTGAAAATCGTAAAAAAATCCTAAGAAAACCTTACTTTTAATGCTCTGAGTGTATTGGAAACAATGCAAACTGCATTTTTATTGAGTTTTTCATAAAAAAAAAACTCCAAATTTTTATTATTCTGCTGTTTTGGAGCCATATTTCTTCCGTCGGATAGGCGTACGATGTGTTGTAACCCTGAAACATGTGTCATAAACCGGCAAATAATTTCTGATGAATATATGTGAAGTGTCGTAACCTCGAACGTCGTAAGCAGGACCTGTTGTAAACTGGGGACTGCCTGTATTATATATATATATATATATATATATATATATATATATATATATATATATATATATATATATATATATATATATATATATATATATATATATATATATATATATATATATATATATATATATATATATATATATTTTTACGTTTTTCCGTGGTTTTAGTTTGAAATATGCTCTGTGAGACAGGTAGCAACAATTTACGGTAATTTAGCCTTGTGATTCTGACTTTGTGGGTACGGGAAAACGTAAAAAAAGAGGAAAACAAAGGAGAATTTCATATGAGCTTAGGGCTCTTGTTACTGAGGGAAATATTACGTAAAACACGTGGGCAAATTTAAAGGAGTGTATTTACATAAATGATATCAGTACGGGAAAGAGGAACTCAAGTAGATTACTATCCTGAAGGAGATTCCTACGGGATTGAATGAAACTGGGGGATTCCAGACACGGTCCGAGAAGCTTCCACGAAATAGGATCCCTCTGAAATGAGAGATATGCACATTATACGCCAGTAATGAAAATAGACAAAAGAATAATGAATTCGAAGCTGCACTGAGGGTGCCAAAGGAGTAATAAAGAATTAATACTGCCGATGCAAGAGGCACACGGACATTAGACAAGGGTGATTTCTGGCTTTCTCTTTAAGCAAATATTTCGAGACAAAAGCGTGACTGAAATGGGGCTCTTCCAGGGCACTTTACCTTAGCAGATTTTCCGAGGGCGCGTAGAAGGCGGTGCGTGGATGACTTGCGATTTCCGAGGGCGAGTTTCTTCCACGTGGTGAGATGCAAGGGCTTCCGTAAAGGGGCAAGGCGATGGTGACTCCTCGAAACTCCAAGCAATGGCGTGTGGGCTCGAGGAATACGGTCGAAGGGCACGAGGAAAAGTACACTTTGGAAAGGGCCACGTGGTTAGGATGCAAGGGCATCGATGGGGCCAGGTGTTGAGGACGTCTTCACAAGTTCACTCCATATCTTCCAGCCCGCGTGTGTGTCGAGACCTCGTGGGCTTTTGCCTTTTATCCCCTCCTATGGGGCAGGGGTGCCCCCAACACAGATGCTTTGACTCATTGCACCTGCTGCCCGCAGGGGAGGTTTTGGCCTGTAGGAGAAACACCCAAGCCAGATTACTTTTGCCTCGAAGGAAAGATCTTTATCAAAAATGGGAGCGCCTTTAATCTTTTAACCCTTGTTTTTAAGTCGATAGACAGATGGTCTATCGATCGGGACTGGCAGTAAATGAACAACCAACAACAACAAAGGAGGGGGAGGTAATTTGCTAGCGAATTCTTGCTAATCATAATACCTCCCCATACAAGATGATGTACATACCTCCTTCGGTGTGTACATCGATATTCAAGAATGAGCGGCAAATGCTTTACGTTACTCTACATTCTGCCTTGCAATGAACTTTACTCCTAAGGGTTTTATGAAGCTGTGACATTACTTTTAATAACACATTGGGACAATTTTGGTTAACAGAACGCAAAGTGATTTAAACACTTGCAAAAGAATAATTACTTTAGATTTGGTTACCCACTGTAACTTTATAAAGTGACTCGAACAATTGTGAATTAATTAAGATTATAGGACCACGTATATGAGGCTATGGCCAACAAATGAAAAGAAATGGTTATTGTTCAAGAATTAAAATACACGGTTACTTAATTTTAGATAAAATGCATGCGGTTAGTACAATCTGCCTTGAAGAGGCTGTGTAAATGAAAAACAGCGTTTACTTTTGTAAATGACATCCCCTTTTACGCGATACTGTAATGACTATACATATTCGCATTGATAATTTATCTTCATTTTAATGTACTTTGCTTAGCCGGCCCCACACGGATTTTGACAGCTGTATGCGGGCGAGAGTATTCGCGAGGTTTTAATTCGCTAACCTTAAACTACGCTAATTTTATGCGTCCACTGCCTACTCAATGTTATGACGGGGCGAGCAGACAAAAGATGTGGGGTAGGACAAACAGCAATCTTGGAAGGAATGGAAGGGGAAAAGGGATAATAATAACAAAAGGAAAATTACCAAGACGTTACGAATGAAACTTGACCGCATATGAAAGGCGGGACACGTCCCTCAGAGCTTACGAAAGGGGCATTTAAATCACAAGGGCAAGAGTTTATGACTCGCGATTCATTAAAATAAAGATAACTAAATGACTAAAAGAAAGTAAATGATATTGGCAGAAGAGCTAAGGGAAAAAGAGTGAGGGTTTTATTGTGTTAGGCGGGAATTTATCGTTCTACGCCTATAAATTACGGCCCGGACTATCCTTTCAGTCCCAGGGCGAGGAAAGTGCACCCGAAGGGCGCGACTCCTTCAGGAGGGGCTAACACGCACGCCCGGTGCCAAGGTATGGGCGCAAGGGCGTGCCACTTCTCACTCTGTTATTCTTAATGATTTATACATTGTGTGGGGAATGGTATCCCGTATTTAATTGCCTCTTGTGGGGATAATTTAAGGGAAGATTAATAGAAGGTGATAAGAGATAGAAGTTCCTGAGGAACGGAAGAAGATAGAGGAGGGTCTGACATCCCCTTCTGGATTAGGGGTGCCAAGACCTTCGAAAATGAAATGGTGGCACAGGTGCCATGGGGAGCTCTAGAGCTCTTTGTAAATTACCTGGAATGTCCCACGCCCGTGGTAATTTCGCCTCGAGCCTTTCTCAATGGGACAGTCGTCCTCGGCCGGGAAGCGGAGGGCCCGCGACCGAGGGCGGCACGGAGTACCACCTGGGCCTGCTGATGCGACAGCTGACGCAGGAGGGTTCCGTGCGGGTTCTACCATGATCCGTCGCGGCTCTTGTAGTTCATCGGCCAAGTGAGATATGGCAGAATCCTGACTTGCAATTGCGTCGGCGACGGACTGAGGCAGAGAGGAGGCGGTCGGGGTGGCGTGAGCGGCTCGCAGGTATCGATGACCAGCTCAGGCACGGGTTGCGAGGCCGCACCTGCAGGTGAGCTTCCGCGGTGGTCGGGAGGAACCGTCTCTCTGACCGACGCTGGTAGCGGTGCCAGGCCGGGGAGAGAGGGGTCCTGAGTTGGATCCCGTGAATGGAGATCGGCGTAGCGCTCTGGCGCTGGCACTAGGGCAGAGTCAGGCGCTATCAGAGGTTTCTTGGGCTCGTCGGTCAGGACGGACGAAGCTTGGCCCTGCTCGGGGCGTGCAAGTGGCACCGGCAGGAATTTGTCATCTCCTGAAGGGAGATCTGATTGGGGCCCTGGCACTGGCACTGAGGCAGGGCCGGGCACTGGAATTGGATCGGGAACCGATCAAGGGGGCCACTGTACATTGTACTCAGGTGGCACTGGTGGGGACTGCACGTCCTTCTGGTACCCAGGGGCGCCAGTCTTGGCTGAGGAGAAGCGGGGAGGATTACTCGCTCCCGCGGAATGATTCGGGAATGGGGACCCCTAGATTGTCGTGATTTCGGTGGGGACTGAAAGTCCTGTCCCAGGATGACGTCATAGCCTCCGGGGAGATGGCTTGCTACTGCAAGATTGCAAATTTTGGATTGGTGAGGTCTTGTGACTCTCAATTGGACCGTAGGGAGTATCATTTTAAATTGATTTATTCCCTCGATCGTGACGAGTTTTTGCGTCTATTGACGATAGCTCCGTGGGGAACTCTGTCCCTTCGGATGAGGGAGATTTGTGCGCCCGAGTCCTCGAAAGCAGTGACTCGGCGCGCGGGCTCGCTACCTCGTGGAGGGGCCACGTATACAGGCCCTTCGGCGGGAGGGCCTAATGACTGGGGATCTGTGACGGCCAAGGCGACGGTGGGAGTATTTACTTTATTATTGCGTGGGCATTTTGCCCATGCGGGAGAATGGCCATAGACCTTGCACGCCGTGCAAAAGGTCTGGCTAAAGTCTTTCCGCTGCCCTGTGGAGGGCGCAGGCGAGTTATTTGTCGGTTTTCCGGGAGAGAGAGGAGCCGGTTTCTTGTTCCGGCACTGTTCGGAGGAATGCCCCGTTTTCTTGCAATAATGGCAAGTTAGGGGCTTGCCCGAGTTCCCATTTTTGTGGGAATTTGAACCTCCGAGGAGGGACGGGGGATTTATCTTCCGCCCCATGGATCCTTCTTGAGGGTGGTGAGTTTCCCACATATCTGCTATTCGGCAACACTCGGTGAGGGTTGCTGGGGCTTTTTCCACTATATGGGTGGCGAGGGCAGGAGGGGCGTAGCGCAGGAAATGCTCGACTTTAAACCGCCGAGTACCTCGGCGGTGTTAGTGGCTCCTTCGAATCGAGCCATTTTGTCAACGCCGCTCCAATGGTACGCCAATCGGACCAAGTCTGGCCTGCTTCTCTGGGCTGCTCTCCAACGTCTCCTCCACCGCTCGGGGTAATCTCAAACGCCTTCAGAACTGCTTGGCGTCACGGCTTCCCAGTTTCCCCGATCGTCTGCGGGAAGGGCGTGGTAGGCAACGAGGGCCTTTCCGCCCAGGAATTTAGTGAGAACAAGGGAGATTTCTGCGGGGGAGAGATCGCAGCACTCCAGGACTCGTTCGGCCCTTTCAAGCCATACTTCAGGCTCGGACTCCGTCCATTTTGGCATGAACGAGTGAGCTTGGCTGAGGGCACTCATTCCCGCGGCAGGGGGCGGGGGGGTGGCGTGCTGTCGTTCTAGCACCTGGAGCTCATGGGCGCGTTCTCTCTCTCTCTCCTGCTCTTGGGCAATTCTGTCTCTCTCTCTTTCCTCACGTTCTCTCTCCTCTCGTTGTTCTTGGGCAATTCTGTCTCTCTCTCTTTCTTCACGTTCTCTCTCCCTCTCTGCACGTTCTTTTTCCTCCCGTTGTTCTTGAGCGATTCGTTCTCTCTCCTCTCGTTGTTCTTGGGCAATTCGTTCCCTCTCTCTCTCTGCACGTTCTTTATCCTTCTCCTGCTCTTGAGTGATTCGTTCTCTCTCTCTCTCCTCACGTTCTCTTGCTCTCTCAGCCTTGGCATCGTCCACTCGCTCTTGAACCCATGCTCTCAGATCTTGCCCCGATAGTCCCATGTCCTTCCCAGCGGACATGTAGAATTTGAAATCCTCGTTTTGTTGGGCTCTGGTATTAGCCATCTTGGAATAATGGGTATAGGATATGTCTGAAAAGACCCTTTGTTAAAATTGGATGTGTCTTGGAAAGACGTGGTTGTTCTTGGCGAACGAATTCTAATATGCGTCTCGGAAGACGTAGTTGGATCTTGTCACGCTCGGACTTGGCCGGCTGTAGCGTGAAGTTAAGGAGTTGTTCTAACGAACTAGAATGATCAGTCCCGTAAGGGCTTAGATGTGTGTGAACTACACTATATAATGTCTCAAAAGGACTTAATCTTGGGTTCCCAAGAGGAATGAGAAATTCTCGCCACTTGCGACGTAGAATTTTTGTATGAGTCTCTGAGGACTGGAATTTGGAGAAATTCTCACGTGCGACGTAGAATTTTAGGAGTCTCTGAGGACTGGAATTTGGAGGAATTCTCGCCACGTGCGACGTAGAATTTTAGGAGTCTCTGAGGACTGGAATTTGGAGAAATTCTCGCCACGTGCGACGTAAAATTAGGAGTCTCTGAGGACTGGAATTTGGAGAAATTCTCGCCACGTGCATGCGACGTGAAATTTTAGGAGTCCCTGAGGACTGGAATTTGGAGAAATTCTCGCCACGTCACTTGTAGAATTTTAGGAGTCTCTGAGGACTTGGAATTTGTGGAATTTGGAGGAATTCTCGCCACGTGCGACGTAGAATTTTAGGAGTCACTTAGGACTTGAATTACGATTCGTCCCTTAGGACTTAGAAATTACTAACGGAAACCCAAAGAAAAATGTTTGCTGGGAAATGAATGGGGAGAAAAAAAAATGCTACACACGGGCATGGGCGGGGGTGCAGGTCGTTTGGCCAACACCGGAGGTATTTTTAGATTCTGGGTGAATGAACCCGAGATATTTATATACCGTCTGGGATTCGGGAATTTCCCAGTCGTCTGAGAGGATAACAGTACAACGGCTTAGTAATTTTCCCTATAAGCGGAGTTTAAATTTCGCTTTCCTAACACCTAACTCGAATTCTAACTACACTGAGAGAATTTCAGCAATGCAAGCTGACTTCAATCGTGTCCCACGTGGGAATTTTATTCACGCCTAAATAACAGTTCGCTAATTCGAAATGTGAAGTAAAATTTATCACAGAGGAATTTATTTCGCACTATTCCTCGAAGCAAGGATATGGCAAAGATTTTAACACAGGAATTTTCGCACTATTCCTCGAAGCAAAAGATATGGCAAAGATTTTAACACAGAGGAATTTCGCACTATTCCTCGAAGCAAGGATGGTTAGCACTGGTTATTTCCTAACTACCTATCCTGAAAGGCATGCATTAACGAATCTAATACGGCGGTTCTTTTCTCTCAGTGATTACATGCGTCCCTATTTCTAATTCCTAGGAACAGTCACGATTGTAAAAAGGTTTTGCTAAGATAAACACATTACTTACGTGGAATTTTCTGGATCTGTGTGCTGGTTTTACACAAAAGGTTCGTAATTGTCTCGTACCCAGCTTAGCTTTGCTAATAGCTGATCTGGCAAGTTGCAAATGCAATAAAGCAACACTAGGGAACTGCAACTGCAAAACGAGATCTATGGCCAGGTCGCCATTTTTACGTTTTTCCGTGGTTTTAGTTTGAAATATGCTCTGTGAGACAGGTAGCAACAATTTACGGTAATTTAGCCTTGTGATTCTGACTTTGTGGGTACGGGAAAACGTAAAAAAAGAGGAAAACAAAGGAGAATTTCATATGAGCTTAGGGCTCTTGTTACTGAGGGAAATATTACGTAAAACACGTGGGCAAATTTAAAGGAGTGTATTTACATAAATGATATCAGTACGGGAAAGAGGAACTCAAGTAGATTACTATCCTGAAGGAGATTCCTACGGGATTGAATGAAACTGGGGGATTCAGACACAGTCCGAGAAGCTTCCACGAAATAGGATCCTCTGAAATGAGAGATATGCACATTATATGCCAGTAATGAAAATAGACAAAAGAATAATGAATTCGAGGCTGCACTGAGGGTGCCAAAGGAGTAATAAAGAATTAATACTGCCGATGCAAGAGGCACACGGACATTAGACAAGGGTGATTTCTGGCTTTCTCTTTAAGCAAATATTTCGAGACAAAAGCGTGACTGAAATGGGGCTCTTCCAGGGCACTTTACCTTAGCAGATTTTCCGAGGGCGTGTAGAAGGCGGTCCGTGGATGACTTGCGATTTCCGAGGGCGAGTTTCTTCCACGTGGTGAGATGCAAGGGCTTCCGTAAAGGGGCAAGGCGATGGTGACTCCTCGAAACTCCAAGCAATGGCGTGTGGGCTCGAGGAATACGGTCGAAGGGCACGAGGAAAAGTACACTTTGGAAAGGGCCACGTGGTTAGGATGCAAGGGCATCGATGGGGCCAGGTGTTGAGGACGTCTTCACAAGTTCACTCCATATCTTCCAGCCCCGTGTGTGTCGAGACCTCGTGGGCTTTTGCCTTTATCCTCCTATGGGGCAGGGGTGCGCCAACACAGATGCTTTGACTCATTGCACCTGCTGCCCGCAGGGGAGGTTTTGGCCTGTAGGAGAAACACCCAAGCCAGATTACTTTTGCCTCGAAGGAAAGATCTTTATCAAAAATGGGAGCGCCTTTAATCTTTTAACCCCTTGTTTTTAAGTCGATAGACAGATGGTCTATCGATCGGCCGGCTGGCAGTAAATGAACAACCAACAACAACAAAGGAGGGGGAGGTAATTTGCTAGCGAATTCTTGCTAATCATAATAATATATATATATATATATATATCCCGGTTTATATACGGGGTTCCGTTCTTGCGCCAAGCGTCGTAACCCGAAAATCGTATATATAACATCGTCGAAAATCGTCAAAAATCATAAGAAAACCTTACTTTTAATGCTCTGGGTGCATTGAAAACGATGTAAATTGCATTATTATTGAGTTTTACATCAAAAACCTTCAAATTATGATTATTCTGCCATTTTGGGGCCATATTTCTTCCGTCGATCGGCGTCATTTGATCTAAGGAACCTGAACATGCGTAAGTACAAAACCAGGAAATAATTTCTGATGAATATAT
Source organism: Macrobrachium rosenbergii (assembly GCF_040412425.1). Taxonomy (NCBI): domain Eukaryota; kingdom Metazoa; phylum Arthropoda; class Malacostraca; order Decapoda; family Palaemonidae; genus Macrobrachium; species Macrobrachium rosenbergii. The sequence goes on from NC_089752.1 coordinate 31,246,329, forward strand.
TTGAAAAATAACTTCCTCGAACGCCGAAGAATGAACCGTATAATGAAACACATAACTATATATATATATATATATATATATATATATATATATATATATATATATATATATATATATATATATATATATATATATATATATATATATATATATATATATATATTAGACAAAGTGTCCAGTGTCTGTTCTTCAAATCAAACCTGGTATCTAAGTGCTTGATATTTGATTACCAAACTTACCATTTATTCAACAATTATAGTTACCTCAACAACAGCCAGACACCTGAACCCTCATCACACATACAAAATGACTGACTTCTCTGAATGGCAACAGTGATCCCTTATAAAACTTATCAATCATTTCAAAGAAAGCAGATTACGTTAGGTTAAACAGGTGTGAGGTAAAATCTAAAGATTACGTCACTCCATTAACATTGTAAAAAGTTCAAGTATTTCTATTCATTTCCTTTCCCTGGTTCGAGCTCACTTCAATTACTTGAAGGAAAACATCTTACTTACCACTCTATCTCTAATTCAAATCAAAATTACTGGTGGGTCAAAGAATGAAACTCTGATATAATATTTTAAATACAAAAATTTATTTCTAAATTCAAAGATTATACATGACATTTAACAGTCTCAGGAAATTATTATTACTTGAAAACAAAACAAAATTGGATTAAATCTGAATTAATCATCAGTCAAAATTAAATCAGAAATTAATTTATTAATTAATCAAAAAATTATTCAAGTAAAATTTAAATTGTTAAATAACAAAACTTGATTGAAAGGAAATATACTGTAAGTAAATTAATTCCCACGTGTTAAACAAAATAAAGCAAATAAATCAATAATGTAAAAATGTGGATACAAAAGACACAGAAATATACTCTGCAAAAAATTAAATATAAAAGACTGTAAAGCAAAAATTAAGGCAATAGCAAACACACCACATATATGTATAAAAGAAAAATTCTTCAAAAGATAAAGCATAAAACATATAACACAAAAAAATATTTGAAAAAAAATGAAAAGGTATCTTTACATATAATCACTGCAAATATTTTTAGTGCACTAAAAGCCAATAATTATGTTACAATACCTTGGTACCAAATTGCTTCGTGTTTTTAATCAGGCGCTGATCCGACACACACTTAATAAAATACACTGTTCAGATAACTCAGACACATTTACTAAGGAATTAAACAGTTAAAGGATATGAGTGACCATCGTCTACCAAAATATCAATTACGTTACAAGAGCGAGCGAGCGAGAGAGAGAGAGAGAGGGAGAGCGCATCTCCCTTCAGCAATGCTTTTGGTCTCTGAGTGTGGGCCCCTTGTAAGGGTGTCTTAGACGCAGCAGGGAACAGCCTATGGGTGAATGGACAGGTCCCAGACGAGGTTTTTATTTTAAAAACTCTTTAAAATGATGATTAGAGACAAAGTGGAATTACAGTTAATAATAATATTTATTATTACATAGTTTCAGAACAAGAGAATCTCTAGTTATTATGATAAGAATGGAAAACATCGTTTCATAGAAAATTCCTCAATGACGTTGGGCAACTTTCGTAATGGAATTTTCTACCCCACAGTGTTTTGATCACGTCCCAATGGAATGCATTACTTAAGCAGTTTTGAATATTGACTAACAACCACTCTTTCTCCAGAACAGTCAGCCTCTGTCCCTCCTCTCTACATGCCTACCGTCCCTTCTCACAAACCATACAGAGCGCAACAATTTTACCTTACGCTAACTCTTTTATGGTATACGGGTATCTGAATACAAAATCATACAGTTATACAACAATTCACACATACACACGGGGAGATTACTGCATTATGAAAACCACAGCATAAGACTCCTCCCCCCAGAAGATTGGTTATCCCGGGTTGAATCCAACGATTCACAACGGGATAAGTAATCAGCAACCACGTTGTTCTTACCTGAAATATGCTGTACCTTAATATTATAGGGTTGCAAAAGCACAGAGACCACCAAGTGAGTCTCTGGTTGTGATTCTTGATCCGCTGTAAAACGTGAGCGGATTGTGATCCGACAGCACTAAAATCTCTTCATTCCTAGGTCTGTTCACATACACTTCAAACTTTTTTCAATGCTGTGATTAAGGCTAGAGTTTCTTTTTCTATCGTGGAATACACTTTCTGATGCTTTTTCAGTTTTCAAAGACATGAAACATAATGGGATGCAAAAGTTCACTTTCATCTTCTTAAGTAGTACAGCTCCAATTCCATGCAGTCAGAGGCATCAACTTGTATCACAAATTTCTTATTGAAGTCTGGAGCCATACTGGTCTTGAAGTTAAAATGGCTTTTACCTTCTCAAAGGATTCTTGACATTCTGTAGTCCAAACAAACTTAGCTTTGGGACTAGTTAAGTCTGTTAAGGGGGCTACTACAGCTGAGAAATTCGTGCAAAAACGTCGATAGAATCCTGCCATGCCCAAAAATCTCTGTAGCTGTTTTCTAGTTGTAGGTGGGGTAGCCTTATGGATACCCTCTACATTAGCATTTACTGGAGCGAGAAGGCCTTTCCCAACTTCAAACCCAAGATACTGCACAGTTGCCTTCCCGAACTCACTCTTCTCTAGGTTGACTGTTAGTCCTGCTTCTCTTAGTTTCTTCAAAACTTTCCTCAGGATCTTCAGATGTTCTTCCCAGGTTGTAGAGTAAATGACTAAGTCATCCAAATATACACCTACTCCTTCTATGGACCCTAGCAGTTGATCCATCACTCGTTGAAACGTTGCAGGTGCATTCATCAGACCAAATGGCAGAACAGTAAACTGATAAAGTCCAAAAGGAGTAATAAAAGCTGACAGCAACTTAGCATTCTCACATAAGGGAATCTGATAGTATCCCTTCAACAAGTCTATCTTGGAGACAAACTTGGCTTGCCCAACATTATCAAGTAACTGATCTATAAGAGGCAAGGGGTAATTGTCAGCCACACTGATGGAATTCAGTTTCCTATAATCAGTACACATCCTAAATGAGCCATCCAGTTTCTTCACTAACACACATGGAGAACTGTAGTGACTGGAACTGGGTTCTGATAATCCATGCTGTAACAAATATCCAACTTCTTTCTTCAAAACATCTTGATGATAAGGTGATAGGCGATAAGCTCTCTGTTTGAATGGTCTGCCATCTTCTTGGATCTTGATCTCATGCTTGATCAGATCAGTACACCTAGGTACCTCTGCAAACAGTTCTGTGAAGCTTCTAATCACTTCACACAACTCACCACCTTGCTCAACACTCAGATGTTTCAGTTTATCCTCCAAATTTTCCAAAATTGAAGAATTATTCATCTTGCTTTCAGCTCCCAATTCATATCCATCGTCGTCTTCTGTAGTTGAAGTTGTCTGGGTTATTGACACAGTTTCCATTTTGGTTTCTGAGAAGTAAGGTTTTAAGAGGTTTACATGTACCTTCCTTTTTCGTCTTCGTCTTTCTGGTGTTTCAATTACATAAGTTCTATCACTTAACCTCTCAATTATCTTGTAAGGACCTTGAAACTTGTTGGAAAGGGGAAATCTCTTGACAGGTAAAAACACTAACACTTGTTGATCAACACTAAAATTTCTTAGCTTAGTCTTCTTATCATATCTCCTTTTCATTTTCTCTTGACTCAGTTTCAGATTTTCTAAAGAGAATTTTCTAATCTCTTCCAATCTTTTCCTCAAGTTCTTTACATACTCTCCTTGGATTTCCACTTGATTTTCTTCCCAATTTTCTGCAAGAATTTTCAACGGTCCTCTCACTTCTCTACCAAAATCATCTCGTTAGGTGAACAACCCATGCTTTCTTGATAAGCATTCCTAATTTCAAATAACATCAATTGTACGCCAACATCCCAGTCTCTGCCTGACTCAGAACAATACTTAGTCAGCATACTTTTCAATGTCTGGTGAAACATTTCCAAGGCTCCTTGAGTCTCTGGGTGATATGCAGTGGACAACTGTTGTTTCACTCCTAACAAGTTCATCACATTGCCTCAGGATATCTTGTCACAGGACACATCAATGTTAACAGATACTCATGACCCTTCTTCGTCTTCGGCAGTGGTCCAACCATATCTATAATCACCTTGCTAAAGGGTTCTCCTCTAACTTCTATAGGTTGTAGGGGGACTTTCTGAATGGTTTCATTTGGCTTTCCAGCTATCTGGCAGGTATGACACTCCCGACAGAACTCGCTAACATCTTTGTGAAGTCCAGGCCAGAAAAAATATTTCATGGTCTTCTCCACAGTCTTCCTGATTCCCATATGTCCAGACTCATGAGCTACTGCTACCACTTGCTTCCTCAATGGACGTGGGATCAAAATTTGGTGATATTCGCCCCATTCAGCATCTCCTGGTATATCTGCAGGTCTATACTTCCTCATCAGCAAACCTTCCTTCAGATAATAACAGGTAGGAGTTTGTTGTATCTCTTCTTGATCAACAACTCTGAAAAACAACTCAGCTAAGGATACATCCTTCTTCTGTAGGTCCATTAGCTTCTCTCTGGTCACCTGACCAACTTCAAGGGTTGAGCTCTCAATATCTGCTAACTCAGCTACTGTAGTTTCACTTTTACCTTCAGGAACATCTTGACTACTCAGAGTCTCTTCAGGGACGACAGCTTCTTCTTGGGAAACCTCTTCTTGGTCAACATTAGGGGAAACATCATTTCCCTGGAACAACTCTTCCAAGCTCAAAGATCCTTCTTGAGTGGGTAAATCCTCAGTCTCTTCACTTACAGGCATAGTCCTCTTCATACTCCTAGTAGTCACACAGCTAGGAAATAGGTGGGGGTTATTCTTCTCCAAATCTACTGTAGGACTAATCCTCAATGGTTTATCTGTCACTATAGGACAAGGAACAAATGGCACACTACCAGTGAGTCCTTTACAGCAAAATTAACATCTCCTGTCACTAATTCACATGACAGGTGTAAGCGGCATATAGGAGTTACCTCTTCTCCTCCTATACCCTTCAAAATAACAGAATCTCCCAACATAAGATTCTCCTCCAACTGGGGTGAGCACCACGGACTACCACACTATGGTTGCTCCCTGTATCACGTAACACCTTGACTGGTACCTGCACACTTCCTCCTGGAGTTGTCAGCGTACCCTCATAGATATATGGCTTAAAAAGCCTCCAAACTGCTCAGCCACTCACTGCTTGAGTTACATTTCCACTGGTAGCTAAACATTCAGCTTGTTTAGTCTCAGTCTTCACTGAGCTTGACTCCTCCCCACATTGTTCTTTGTAGTCTGTTTCACCTGGTCATTTCTTACTACTTGACCAACTGGTTTGGACTGCCAATGTGTCTGATGACACTCCCAACTGAAGTGTCCTGCTCTTCCACACCTGTAGCAGACAACACCAAGCTTCTGTAATTGCCTTGCAACATTATTATATGAGGATTTTACATTAGCTTGCCGAGGGATATTACCCTGCATTGACTTGGTATTACCACTTGTAGGGTTCCCATTAAATCTGCTCCTGAGATTTGGATGAGACCTAAAACCTGTGCGTTGATTCTGGTACTTGACATTATAGTTCCTTCTGCTGCTTATGATGTTAAAGTCCTCGCTAAGTGTAGCAGCTTTGTCAAGTTTATTCACTTCTCTCTCTCGCAGATAGGCTCTTATGTGTTCAGGAATTCCCCTAAGATATTGTTCAAGAACAACTAATTCTTCAAGATCTTCTAATGTCTTTAACTTTAGCAGCCTCCAACCATCGTTTAAAACATCTTCTCACTTTGTAGGCATAATCCAAGAAAGTTATCTGGTCATCCTTTCTCAAAGATCTGAATCTTTCATTATAATATTCAGTGGTCCTCTGGTAAACTTGTAGCACATTGTGTTTAAGTACCTTGTACTCTTTACACTGATCAGCTGATAAGGCTAAATAGGCACTTCTTCCTTTTCCAATGAAAACACTTTGTAACAAGACTGACCATTTATCCTCTGGCCATCCCATTCCTGCAGCCACTTTTTCAAAGTGATCAAAAAACTCATCTGGAGCTTCTTCTGTAAACTTTGGAATTAACTTCTGCACTCTTACTACATCAAATACAGGGTCTGAATCACCTTGAGTAGGATTAGATGGTGTTATGGGCAATTCAGCTGTAGCTTTCAACCTTTCCATCTCTCTCTTGTGTCTAGCTATTTCTCTTTCTTCTTCTGCTATTTTTCTTAATTCTTCAGCAGCTTTCTCTTCTTCTCTTTCTTTTCTTTCTCATTTTTCTCTGTCTTCTCTTTCTCTTTCTGCCTGCATCTTCAGCTTAATCAAATTTGCTTCTGCTTCTAGACGTCTAAGCTCTGCTTCTGCATCACTTTTCTCTTTCTTTTGCCCATGTTTATCTGTAAGTTCTGCCTCAGCTGCGTTCAACAATTCTTGTGCTTGCTTCTCCTAATTCGTCATCTATTTTACCAGAGTCCATCAATGCTTGGATTGCAATGAATTTTATTTGTGCCTTTACCATGTTGGCAGACACCTGACCACCATATGCTACTGCTATCTCACTCCACTGTGCTTTAGTCAGAGTGATTTCAGATAACTCTTGGATGGAGGGGTTTGCTAAAAACTCCTGAATGTCGAATAGAGCCATTTTTTCAATTACTCAATTAACAATTCAATATGACAACAATTCAACACAATAAAATGCAAAAAACAATTATACAGTCACTCTCCTCATAAAATAAAAGAACTATATGGTCACTCTCCTAATAAAATATGTCCATAACACCACCAGTATACACCAGAGTGATATTTGTGATCTATTTTCCCGGAGTCTAGGGCACCATTTATATATGGTGACCCCGGAGTGTCCCTAACACCACCAGTATACACCAGAGTGATATTTGTGATCTGTTTTCCCAGGGTCTTGGGCACCATTTATATATGTGACGAAGTGTCCAGTGTCTGTTCTTCAAATCAAACCTGGTATCTAAGTGCTTGATATCTGATTACCAAACTTACCATTTATTCAACAATTATAGTTACCTCACAACAGCCAGACACCTGAACCCTCATCACACATACAAAACGACTGATTTCTCTAAAGGCAACAGTGATCCCTTATAAAACTTATCAATCACGAAAGAAAGCAGATTACGTTCGTTAAACAGGTGTGAGGTAAAATCTAAGGGTGTCACTCCATTAACATTGTAAAAGTTCAAGTATTTCTATTCATTTCCTTTCCCTGGTTCGAGCTCACTTCAATTACTTGAAGGGAAACATCTCACTTACCACTATATCTCTAATTCAAATCAAAATTACTGGTGGGTCAAAGAATGAAACTCTGATATAATATTTTAAATACAAAAATTTATTTCTAAATTCAAAGATTATACATGACATTTAACAGTCTCAGGGAAATTATCATTACTTGAAAACAAAACAAAATTGGATTAAATCTGAATTAATCATCAGTCAAAATTAAATCAGAAATTAATTTATTAATTAATCAAAAAATTATTCAAGTAAAATTTAAATTGTTAAATAACAAAACTTGATTGTAAGGAAATATACTGTAAGTAAATTAATTCCCAAGTGTTAAACAAAATAAAGCAAATAAATCAATAATGTAAAAATGTGGATACAAAAGACACAGAAATATACTCTGCAAAAAATTAAATATAAAAAAATGTAAAGCAAAAATTAAGGCAATAGCAAACACACCACATATATGTATAAAAAAAAATTCTTCAAAAGATAAAGCATAAAACATATAACACGAAAAAATATTTTTAAAAAAATGAAAAGGTATCTTTACATATAATCACTGCAAATACTTTTAGTGCATTAAAAACCAATAATTATGTTACAATACCTTGGTACCAAATTGCTTCGTGTTTTTAATCAGGCGCCGTTACACACACACTTAATAAAATACACTGTTCACATAACTCAGACACATTTACTAAGGAATTAAACAGTTAAAGGATATGAGCGACCATTGTCTACCAAAATATCAATTACGTTACAACAAGATCGAGCGAGAGAGAGCGGGAGAGCGCATCTCCCTTCAGCAACGCTTTTGGTCTCTTGAGTGTGAGCCCCTTGTAAGGGCGTCTTAGACGCAGCAGGGAACAGCCTATGGGTGCATGGACAGGACCCAGACGAGGTTTTTATTTTAAAAACTCTTTAAAATGATAATTAGAGACAAAGTGGAATTACAGTTAATAATAATATTTATTATTACATAGTTTCAGAACAAGAGAATCTCTAGTTATTATAATAAGAATGGAAAACATTGTTTCATAGAAAATTCCTCAATAACGTTAGGCAACTTTCGTAATGGAATTTTCCACCCCACAGTGTTTTGATCGCGCCCCAATGGAATCCATTACTTAAGCAGTTTTGAATATTGACTAACAACCACTCTTTCTCCAGAACAGTCAGCCTTTGTCCCTCCTCTCTACATGCCTACCGTCCCTTCTCACAAACCATACAGAGCGCAACAATTTTACCTTACGCTAACTCTTTTACGGTATATGCGTATCTGAATACAAAATCATACAGTTATACACCTATTCACACATACACACAGGGAGATTACTGTATTATGAAAACCACAGCATAAGAATATAATATATATATATATATATATATATATATATATATATATATATATATATATATATATATATATATATATATATATATATATATATATATATATATCTATATATATATACTGTATATATATATATATTATATATATATATATATTTATATTATATTATATATATACATATATCATATATATATATATATATTATTATTATAAATATTCTGCTGTTCACCCTCTCTGCATTATTTAGTAATATCATTCTAAGAAAGACAGGAAGGCGTCTCTCTCAACGCTAAGGGAAGCTAAGCGGGCAGAGGTAGGCTCTGTGTTTTCAAAAAAGCAACGTCTTAGTAGCGGATAGTTTAGCATCAGGAGCCTAACCCATAGGGAGGGTTTTACCAAGTAGCCTCTAGTGAAGGTGGTCTTAAGCTTCCTTTTGCTCTGTTCTATGTCTCTGCCAATTTTTCAGACTGCCTGGGGCTATGGACTATAGTTTTGCCCTGGCTTGACCCCTGAAAGCCATTAGAGAGAGGCTAACCTTTAGACAAAGAGCACACGTCGTGCTCAATCAAAACTTTATCCTTTGTTCCTCTCCTGTCTTATTTACTAGCGACCCGAAATACCCATTCATTTCAAGAAGCCATATCGACAGTTGCAGTGCGCAAGCAAACCACGTAACGGTAGGTCTGAAGATTGACGAGTATCTGCTGTCTGCTAGTATTCTTCCACTGTATTTCATCTTTTCTCTTTGTATTCACCACTTCGCCACCATCTACAAGAACCTGGTGTAATCATATTTCTTTTATGAAATCTAGTGTAAGAATAATTAATTTTGCCTAGTGAAATTAAGTAAACTATATATATACAGTATATATATATATATATATATATATATATATATATATATATATATATATATATATATATATATATATATATATATATATATATATATATATATATATATATATATATATATATGTATGCGAGAGGGTCCAGAACAGGGAAGCAGTACAGAGGTAGATGGTGATTCCGATAAGTTGCAAATAAGTCTGGGGAGTCTGGGGTCGGTTGTCCCCATAGTCTCCAAAGGTTGGACCAACCCGACTGTCTAACGTCCATTCTGTCGGAAGGACTTGATCCCGGCGGCTCAGTTCGTCCGCCAGGACATTGCATTTGCCTTGGATAAATCTTGTGACTAATTGGGTTTGGTTATGGTCTGCCCAGCACAACAGGTCTCTTGCTATCTCGCACAGGGAAAACGAGTGCGTTACCCCTTGATGTTTTATGTAGGCCAAGGCTGTGGTGTTGTCTGCATGTGCTACGATCATCTTGTTGCAGACTTCTGTTGCAAAATGACCGAGACCCAGGTGAACTGCTTTCAACTCTCGTAGGGTGATGTGAAGCTATTTCTCCTTCGGGGACCTCCTTCCCGAGATTTCTCAGTTTCCGAGAAGCGCTCCCCAACCCAGATCTGATGCATCGGAATAGAAGTCTGGGAGAAGAGATTTCCCCTCCGTCAATCTTTCTTTGGACTTCCACCAAAGCAGCTCCCCGCTTTATCTCTGCTGTGAGACCAGTGAGCCTAGAAAACTCAGCCACTGAGTTGCTGTGCACAAATGAAGGGCGAGGAACAGGTTGACCTCCCTTAAACAGTCCTCCACTCTCTTGGGGAACAGCAAAGCCCAAAAACTCCAAGAGTCTATTAGAATCCCTAAATAGAGAATTCTCTGAGTGGGAGTTAGTTGTGCTTTCTGGAGATTAAATAAAATTCCTAAATCTTGAGTCATGCAAATCGTTTTCTGTAAGTCCTTCGTGCATCGTTCCGTTGTGGGAGAGCAACGTACCCAGTTGTCTAAATAGAGTAAGATCTTTACCCTTGCTAGATTAAGCCAACCCGCCAGGGGAGCGAGTACCTTCATAAAAACTTGTGGGGCAGTCGAGAGGCCAAAACAATGTGCTCTGAACCGATAAACTTGGCCCCTGAAGACAAACCTGAGGTATTTTCTTGAATCCTTGTGAATAGGGATATGAAAATATGCATCCTGCATGTCTAGGGAGATCATCCACTCCCCTTGACAGATGGAAGCAAGAACCGACTATGTTTCCTCCATACTGAATTTTGTCTTCGCTATGAAGGCATTCAAGGCACTCACGTTGAGCATGGCTCCACCCCACTGAAGACTTGGGCACTACAAACAGTCGATTGTAAACCCCTTCGACTCAGAGTTCCTGACTAGTTCTATGGCCTTCTTGCTGATGAGAGAGGAAACCTCCTCTGAGAGGGCCAAATACCTCTCCAACCCTTTGGAGTAAGCTGTCAAGGCGACAGGAGTATTGGTCAAGGGAGGCCTCTCCCTGAAGGGGATAGAATAACCCTCCTTGAGTACTCTGACTACCCACTGGTCTGCCCCTCTCGAACTCCATCTCTCCCAGAAAAGAAGGAGCCTCACACCCACTGGGGCATGGAGGACTGGGCTCTCACTTGCAGACTGAAGGTTTAGTTAATGACTTCTTGATGGTTCAGGGTGGACTAACTGATCCTCTGGACCTGGATAGAGATCTCTGCCTGCCCCCCAGAAAGGGCCTCAACTGCAGAGAAGTAGTCCTGGTCGGTGCTGTGGTCCAATCTCTGTCGCTTCGTTGACTGTGTAAGAAGATCCTGGGTAGACTTCTTATGCAGGCTGGAAACAATCTCACTAACGGCTGTCTGTGGGAAAAGATATTTGTCCAGCAGAGAAAATAAAAGCGCTGATTTTTGAGACAATGTCACACCTTTAGATGTAAAGGAAACCCAAAGTTCCCTCTTCTTGAGTACGCCCATCACATATAGTGAAGCAGTGTCCTGCGAACTGTCTCTGACTGCTTCATCAGCGCAGGAGAGGAAACCCAGAAGTTCCGAAGCGTAATCAGGCAGAAGCAATGGCTCCTGAACTTTCTTGGCAAGAGCACCTAAACACCAGTCCATAAAACTTAAGACTTCAAAAGCCTTAAAAAGACTTTTCAGAAGGTGGTCCATCTCGTGTCGAAAAGAATACCTTCACCGATGCAAGAGCGGATCTACGGCCTGCGTCAATGAGACCAGAGAAGTCCCCCTGGGAGGAGGCAGCCAATCCCAGGGAAAGAGCTTCTCCAGTAGCATAAGATTGGTAGCAAGACCTAGAAAGACAATAAGGAGGGACACTAAAGCAAGCCTTCCCCTGCTCCCTCGTCTCGGAAAGTCAGCTCTCCACTTCACTAAAGGCCTTCTTGGATGGGGACGAGACAACCAACTTAGGGAGTCCAGCAGTGGCTGAAGGCTGACTATTCATCATAAAAGACGAAGGAGTCGCAGGAGAGAAGAACCCCGAGAAATTCTGAAATAAAAACTTCAGAAGGGACACATATGGAGTTGCTGGAGAATCTTGATCAAAATCCTCTTCTGATGAAACAGGAGACAAGGGAGCATCTGATGGAGGTGCCTTAGCAGTGGATGGTCCGTGAAGAAGTTGCAGAATGCTATCTAACTTGCGCTGAGGAGGAGCCAAAGCTGGATCCAAACTTGAGGCCAACTGACAATTCATCGCCGAACTGGACAAAGGTGGCGCTTGTAGCTTAGAAGCCAACATGAAAACACTGGCTGGTTCCTCCAAGGCACTGGCAGCAGCCAAAGGAGTAGATGCACGGCGACGTGTCGGAGCTCTAGAGAGAGCGGATGCATCAGGGAACTCGGGTGCTTCAGGAAGCTCCGGCCCTTTAGGAAGCTTAGCTGTGTCAGGACATTTAGCCGAGGGCAGGCATTCAGGTAATATACAGTGCTCGGCCGCTACTGGGTGCTCATCGTACTAAAAGCGCTCATCAAGAACAAGGCGCTCAGCCGAATCCGGGTGCTTAGACAAAGAACTTTGTTGCACGCTAAAAGCAGGGCGCTTGGAGTCAGCAAGAAGGTGCTTCTTAGATGAAAAGGAGTAAACTAAACACTCGTTCCCGGCGTCCAGGAGAGCAGAAGCATTCAGGACTGTCCCACTTACTGCAAGAAGGCTGAGGAGTGAGAGAGGCTACCTCAACCTTTTGCTGGACAGTCGAGGAGCTAGATCCTCGGAAGAAGAATGCCTCTTAAAGGGGCGTGACTCGTCGGGGAAACGCCATTGGCGTCTTCTGTACAGGAAAGAATCTCCTGAACTAGACGAGAGCTGATGCACATCCGAGACGCCTTTCCAGCAGCTATCTCTTGACACAACCTGGGATGCAACAGGCTGATCTGAGGGGACAAATGCTCGTGGGCAGACCCTACTGACCTCCCTTGAGCTAGCAGTGTGAAAGTCAGGAGCAGAAGTAGGAGCATGGACTAATACAGGGAAAACAGGAACAATAGGAGGAGATACAGCAGGAATATCTGCATCATTAGATTTAGGAGTCATCTGACTGTATAGAGGGAAGAATGAATTTTTATTTAGCATTTCCCAACGTTTTGTGTAGAGAGAGAGAGAGAGAGAGAGAGAGAGAGAGAGAGAGAGAGAGAGAGAGAGAGAGAGAGAGAGAGAGAGAGCGCGAGTGTAATTGTCGTTAGTGACCGTTTCGGTTGTTGGAAGAGGGATAAGGGTCATTAGTTGGAGTTTGTTTACGGTGCTGTCTGTCTGTCTGTCGGTAGTTGAGTCTTGAGTTGAGGTTCAACTTTGAAAGTAGTCAGTTCAGTTCATCTGAGTTTCTGATGCTGTTGTTATCGGTGCATGTGTCTCGTCTTCCTTTTGTTATTGTATGTTCGTGAGTCGTGTGTTTTCCTGTTTAATGCCGTTTGTTGGTTGAGAGTCCGTTTTAGTTTTGTTTGTGTGGTTTTGTGTGCTGTGTTGGCAACCGTGGACCCTTAATCCACCTCCCAGCAACTGAGGATCAGGGTGAGTGTTCTATGTATCTGTGTTGTGTGTTGTTTTTGTGTTTTGAATTCCGCCACAACTGGCTAATTTCTCGCCAGCTTTAGCGGCTGGCTTCCTCTTGCGATCTCTCTCTAATTTATTTAAATGAGAAGTCAAGGTCTTCCATTTACGTTCATCCCAATCCCGGCGTTCATTGCATGTCAAATCAATGGTACAAACTTGCCCTCTGCAATTTGTGTGCAGGGTATGAGAGTCATAAGTTACTTTCATTACCTGGGTATTGCAGTCTTTGCTGCAATACCGGAAACTAGAAGAGCTAGTGTCTGATATACTAACAAGCTAAAAGTCACAATCAGTAACAAAGTCAAATTGGGAAAAAGCAATGCCGAAAGGCTACCATACAAAGAATACTTCACCGGATGGGAAGAAACAACAACTGTCAAAACCAAGCTGCTTAGTCAACATGGTGTGTGGACGATACAAGCGGCAGAAACAAAATGATCTATTGGCTTAGTTGTTCCTCTATTTACCCAGAAAGTGGGCGGGCTCTTGTCACCTATACAAAAGAATCGCTACCGCAAATTTCAAAATTTAAGCTGCTGTTCAAGTAGAAACTTTTAGCTAAGTAATTACTGGGTAAGTTACTTATTTAAAAATACAATTTACTTTAAAAAATTGTGATTTGTTCCGACACGATATGCAGATCATGGGTCCTTTACATTAGGAAGACACTGGTTGGAGGGAGGAATCTGAGTGAGTTACTATGAACTAACTGGAGTTCGCTACACCTTGTGTTCCCTTCCTGGTTGATAGAGCGAGGAAAGGAAAACCTGCCTCTGACAAAGTGATCGGGTTGTTGGAAACGCGAGATCAATTGTCACACTTCTGGGCTTTTTCGTATGAATGAGGAAGACGTCATTTCATACAAAAATAGGCTAGGAAGAACCTTAAAAAGTCGGCAACAGTAAGGCAAATACAAGTACAGTATTATCAGGTTTGTCTTAATGTCATGGTCTCCTTCCCCCCCTTGCTAGAGGAAGAAGTGGGTTTGCTTCTATGATCCTGAAAGGAAATAGAACAGAAGCCCAAAGTGTATACTTACCTGCATCGACCACCAGATCCGGTATGTGACGGCACGTCCGCTCTCTGCCCGCAGGAAGAGAAGGAGAGGCCAGTCACTCCCACACTCATTCTCACATCCACAACTGCACATTTTAGGCGAGATGCAACCCTGTCCTGTTAGAGGAGCCGGGTAAGCTACACAACTTGTTGAGCAGCCACCACAGGTCCCAAGGAAAAGGTGTCCAAGGACTTGAGGGCAACATCCTGAAGGTAGAAAGAAGTGAAAGTGGTCTGTTGAGACCACACCCCCGCTTTCAATACCTGAGGAACCGACAGGTTCTTCTGGAATGCAAGGGTCGGACCAATGCTCTGGACTTCGTGAGCTCTCAGGTGGAAGGTACCAGTGTCGTCTTCTCCAGCAGCAGAGTACGCTCTCCTAATCACCTCACGAAGCCAGAAAGAAATCATGTTCTTGGACACCTCTTTCTTGGTCGAGCTAGCACTAATGAAGAGTCATCAACACTCAGGCCGGAGATGGTGAGTTCTCTGCAGATAATGCCTCAGCACTCTAACAGGACACATTAGCATCTCATCTGGTTCATTACCAACAAAGTCCTCTAGGGAGGAGATCATGAAGGACTCGAACCTAACGTCAGGGACCGATGGGTTCTGAGTCTTCGCTACAAAGTCCAGGACAAAATCGAGCGTAACTGATCCCCATCCCCTCAAGTGTTTAACATTGAAGGAAAGTCCATGAAGTTCTACTACTCTCTTCACCGATGCCAGGGCCAGCAGGGCCAGCAGGAAGATGGTCTTGAGGGTCAGATCCCTGTCTGATGACTCTCGTAAAGGCTTGTATGGTGCACGAGTCAGGCTCCTTAGAACGAGAGTCACGTCCCATGCAGGGGGCCTGAGGTCCCTGGGTGGGCAAGACCTCTCGAAGCTTCTCATCAGTAGAGAAATCTCGAAAGAAGAGGAGATATCTACCCCCTTCAGCTGCAAGACTAGGCCAAGTGCAGCTCTGTAGCCTTTTATGGCTGAAACAGAGAGAACCTTCTCTCAGCGAAGAAAGACGAGGAAGTCCGCAACCTGCTGAACAGTAGTTCTGACTGAAGAGATACCCCGTCTATGACACCAACCACAGAAGATGGCCCACTTTCCCTGGTATGCCGCTGCAGAGGACTGCCTGAGGTGTCCTCCAGCCATCTCTGTTGCTGTGCGACGCAAAAAGCCTCTCGCTTGCAGGAGATGCTGGATAACCGCCAGCAGTGAAGACACAGGGACTGCACTGCCTGATGGTACCACTCTACATAGGGTTGAAACAGCAGGTTGGGCCAGGGAGGAATCTCTCTCGGTGCCTAGGAGAGAAGAGCTAGCAGGTCGAGGTATCAAACAGACTAGGGCCATTTGGGAGCCACCAGAATCATCCTGAGATTCGGGGTGATCATCACTTGGCTGATCACCCGGCGAATCAGACAAAATGGAGGAAAGGCGTAGACATCGAGGTTGTCCCACGGGTGTTGGAACACATCCTCCGCAGTGGCCCATGGGTCCGGCACAACCGAACAGAAGACCTGAAGTTTTCTGTTGTGCCAGGTGGCAAACAGATCTATTATAGACTCGATGTCCCCCACAGATCAAACGACCTCTCCACTATGTCTGGGAGAAGGGATCACTCTGTCCCTATCACCTGATTCTGGCATGAGCTTGTCTGCCACTACATTCCTCTTGCCTGGAATGTACCTGGCTAACAGCTCTACCAAGTGAGCCAGAGCCCACTCTTGCACCTGCATTGTCAACTGATGAACTGGAAGGGACACCAGGCCCCTTTGCTTGTTGACGTATGCCACTACCGTGGTGTTGTTGCTCATCAACACCACAGAGTGTCCCATCACTTGGTCCTGAAACTCTTGGAGGGCCAGGAAGGCCACCTTGAGTTCCAGGATGTTGATGTGAAGGTACTTGTCGTCTCCGTGCCATAGCCCTGAAGTCAGCAACTCCTCCAGGTGTGCGCCCCATCCCTCGGTTGATGCGTCCGAGAACAGAAGCATGTCCGGAGGGGGAGTATGTAGGTTTCTGTTGTCCATCCACCAGTCTAGGTCCTCTCTCACATCCTCCGAAAGAGGGATGAGAAAGGACTGGGGGGTCTCGAGACTGGGACCAGTACTCCTTCAGTCGCCACTGCAGGGACCGAAGGTGTAGACACCCATGATGAACCGGCTTCTCCAAAGACGACAGATGACCGATCACGACGTGCCATTGCCAAGCTGGCTGCTCCTGTTGAGACAGGAACAGCTGTGCTGCCTTCCTGAACCTGCTGATATGAGAGTCCAAGGGGAAGACTCTTGCTGCTACCATATCTATCATCATGCCCAGGTACAGTACTTATCCTTTGCTTGGGGCGAGATCTGACTTCTCAAGATTTACTACAATCCCTAGAGGGTGCCAAAACTTGAGGAGCCGATCCGTCCTGAAGCATCTGCGAGCGGGAGCTAGCCAGGACTAGCCAATCATTGAGATACCTCAATAGACGTATCCCGTGCAAATGGCCCAAGCTGAGACTAAGGTGAGCACTCGCAAGAACACCTGGGGAGTGGTTGAGAGCCCAAAACAGAGTGCCCTGAATTGGAACACTGTCTCCCCAAGGATAAAGCAAAGGTACTTGCAGGAGGACGGATAGATGGGTATCTGAAAATACGTATCCTTCAGATCCACTGTAAGCAAGAAGTCATTCTCCCTGATGGAGGCAAGCACAGAACGAGACATCTCCATCATGAACCGAGTCTGGCAAATGAATCGGTTCAGGGGAGAGAGGTCTATGACTGGTCTCCAGTCCCCTGAAGCTTTCTCCACAAGAAAGACACTGCTGTAAAACCCGGGGGACCGATCTGACACAACTTCCACAGCACCCTTGCTCAACATGGCTTGCACTTCTTGCATGAGTGCGAGATCCTTCATTGATCCAAGGACGTAGGTACGGAGGTGGACCAGAGAGTTGGTGAGGGGTGGCCGAGACTCGAAGGGGAGTAGACATCCCTCCTGAAGGACAGCCACTACTCAGGTCTCAACTCCATATCGCTGCCATGTTGCCCAATGGCTTGATAGACAGCCCCCCACCACCAGCAGCAGCTGGAGGGGAATGCTGCCCCTAGTATTTCTCCCTCTTCTTCTTCTTCACCTTGCCCCACTTTACTGAACTGGAAAGAGGGCTGAAAGGGGTACGGCTGCCCACCCTTCCCGGCGGAAGAAGAAGGCTGGGTGTTCCCGTGGGAACCCTTCGAAGCCTGGGACTTCCTAGGGGCCGAGGAAGTGCTAGCTTGGCCCAAAGGCCAAGCCACAGCAGAGCACAAAGACCTGGACGTCTTGGCGACTACCTGGTGGACAAGGTGGTCACTGTCTTCGGCACATTTGTCCGCCGTGGCATCTACCCGCTCTCTAAGGAAGAGAGACGCAGAACCCAGCAACGGTCCGTTCCATAGGGTCATTGCTGACTCGGGACCAACAGGCCTGGCGAAGCGAGAAAGGACAGTGTCTCTTCTCTTAGTTTGCCCACAGGTTTGCCGTCTGGTGGGCAAGGTAGGAGATGACCCTACCTCCAGACTGGCACAGCTTCCCAAAAGCGGAGTCCTCCCCAGGCACGATAGCGCCTGAGGAGGCATCCACCTTGGATACTGTGAAAGACCACAGATCTGGCCAGGAGACTGCCTAGAGAGCTGCCATAGCAGTGGCTTCTAGGGTCACTGCTTCTTGCTGCAAGAGGGAGATTCCTTCCGCAGTAAGCTGCTGCAGCGAGAGACCTGGGCCTAGACGCCCCAAGTCCTGGTCAACCTGCTTAGCCGGCAATGCCCTCTCGGAGGGCGTATAAAAGCGCCTCTGTCGAGGCAAAGGAGGGGGAAGCAGCTTGTCCGAGCAGTTCGTACAAAGTGAATTATCTTGCCCAGAAACAAGATTATTCACTTGATTGAGAACCCCCTCGGCAAGTGTGGACCACAGCAGCCCCACCGAAACCTTGGGTTCCTTTTTCGGACCCCAGAAGGATTCGAGGCGCGAAGGACGATCCACAGGTGAGGCCGTGGTTTTCCCCAAGGTCGTTGTGCTGACATATCAGTGCAATGACCTCTGCAAAAGTCCTCTGTATTTCGGGGGTGTCTGCATCCTGGGAGAGAGGACCCTCAAGTCCTTCCAGGGTGTGGTCCTTTCCGATCTACTCTCCTGGCAGGAGGGAGAACCTTGGCAGACCCCTTGGATCCTTCCTGCACTACGTGGGCATACGACCTAGTCAATCCGAGGACCAAGCCAGGAATGTGTGCCCTCGTAGTTGAACTCTGGGGAAACCACTCTCCCAAGTTCCTCCTGTCTGACTTGCACCTCCCAAGGAAACCCCAGGAGGTTGAGAGGACAAGCAAGGAGAAACGGGCATCCCTGCCGATCCTGCTAGCGGAACCCAGCAGGAGGAGCAGGCCGAGAGCAGTCATCAACCCGCGGTGATGACGGCAACCCGGGTCCAGGAGAACGCTTTCACCTCGGTGAAGTGTTGTCCTGAGGAGAGCATAGCGGTTCGCGCGAGCTGAGCCAGGCCCATCATGCGAATGTGACCAGGGACTGGATGGAGTCAAATGCTTGGCTGGCTGGCGAGAACTTGGGCTGTCCTCTTGACGGGCCCCAGTCTTATTCGAGGCCGGAGCCTCTCAAGAAGACTGTGCGGGGGACCTCCTCTCTGTCTTCCCAGATGCTCGGACTCGAGAGGCCGAAGTACCTACCTGGGAACCTTGCTTGGCACTAGAGGAAGTGCCAGCACGCAGAGCCGATACACCTGCATGTCTTGGCTCTTTCTCCCGTCCTGTTCCCAAATCAGTACGGTGAGCGGACTCTCCGGTGCCAGTTCGGGATACCCGGGTCTTCTTAGAGACCTGGTACTTGCAAACAAGCGCCCAACACAATGGCAGACTTCTTAGGCGCGGCAATGGGTGTGCAGACCAAGGTTTGCACGCCCGCAGCTCCCAAAACGCTAGACCCAAGGGTCAACAATTCGGTTCCCTAGCCCAAAGGTCAGGAAGAGCCGACGAGAGATCCCACTGCTTCCCCTGTGGAGGGAGGCAGTCCCTCATAAGTCCCTGAATGGGATTTCTTAGTGGGGGGAGACAGCCTTCTTCTTCTTCGACCGATGAGCCTCGGAAAAGAAGGGGAGGAGGTAGCAGACAACGAAGACAATGATACCTTCCTAAACCTCTTTTTCAACTTCTTCTTCATCATCTTCTCCAGGATGGTGGTCAATCCCCCATCCAGGAGCAGTGACAAACTGGGGCGACTGGGATAGCTGGGGCAGGTGGAGAAGCCAGGAAAGCCCAGGAGCCAGAAACACCAGGAACAGCAGGAGCGGGGACCATAATATTGGGCACGGATGAAGTCACCATCATGGAGGGTCCTGGCTGGGGCAGCGGGGCCAGGAAGCCAGGCAGGAGCGGCACTGCGTGACGGGATGCTAGCGTGGCAGTCACCTTGGTACCCAGGTGAGAAGAGACAGTCACCGGCATCTTAG
>NC_089752.1:31271383-31301383 GCF_040412425.1 Macrobrachium rosenbergii
ACATATATATATATATATATATATATATATATATATATATATATATATATATATATATATATATAGCATATGCATGTGTGCAGTGTTCAGTTAAATATTACCTTAGAAATAATGAAAATATTTTCCCTTTATGACAAATTAGCGTGTGCAGAAAATTTTTTTAAAGCGTTATTGCATCAGCACTCCAAGAATCAAGTACTGTACCTTCGTTACGATAACTTTTGTAAGTCACAGAAATAATCTCTGGAGCGAGATTTGAATTTGATCAATGGTACATGTGTACATGCATACATGCATACCTTATTCTGAATGCACGCATAAATAAGTATTAACTGTTTTAAATTCTTTCATGTATCCTAGAATGGACATGAACCTGGTAATTTGTTGAGCACTCTGTTTGCAGATAAAACACAGAAATCACAGATTCAGTGAGCATCCACGTTTCCTTCCACACCTTTCTTATGCATGGAGTTGATCGTGACTCAACTAAACTTGTAAAACATACACAAATATGATCACGACTGAAGATAAGTTTGTCTCTTTACGGCTAGTTAGGGCAGTTCATTTGCCAAATTCATTCTTAAGCGAGATGATGAAGGTGGAGAAGATAACACGCCGCTGTCAAGGTTTAAATGGAGGGCTTCCATCATTTGCAAAATCTTGTTGAGCGTCTTCTGTGTTTCTTCTTCTTTGCTTATCATATCCTGGTGACATCTTTGTGACGCGGAATCCCCGTTTGTCTTCCTTATGGCGAGAGCAGCTTCAATTATTTCTGCCGGAATCCTATATTTTCCAAATCTCTTAAAGCGCGTTTTATTTAAAGAAATATACAGTGTTGGTTTGATATTAAGCATGTTCCCTAAAAATTTTATAAGCCGGCGAGGGAACAGCCTAGACTGCCTGAGGAAGAAGAGCAGATTCTCGAGTGACTCAAGAAATGAGGCTTGTTTTGAGAGCCTTTCTATCTGCCCAAAGAATTCCAGATTCGAAATGTCATTTACAGCAACACCGATCAGGAGGTTTATCATCAAGATGGACACCAAGAATAAAAATACAACTAACAATATGATGCTGATGACAGGAGTCTTATCATCGACCAGACTCGCATAATCAATTTCACCAATCATCATCATGAGCACTTTCACAATACTGCGTCCAAATGACGAAAACGAATCATTCATGTAGAAGAGCACCAGGAAGCAGATAGCAAATCCCACCAGCAGAGTCACAAAGGCCATCATAAAGCGAAGCATCGATTTGGCGGTCCGTGTGAACATCAGTGTGTAAACACCTAGGGCTGGGAAGCGACCAAAAAGCATCATCAGTTCCACCCATCCGAAAAAGGCAGAGGTTGCAGCTATGTGCCGTCGGAAGGAGACACTACTTGTTTTGCTGGCCAGTTCATCAGTCGTATTACCGATGTCAACTGAGGTACCATTGGTTATGTTGAAGGAACCGAACTCCTGAGTGTCCAGATGTGACATTGCCATTGGTGTGAAAACAACAAAAGCTGATGATATGAGAGAAACAAATTTTGTTAGAGACTCCCAGTGTTTTATGAGCTTCTTGGGGTTACTTAGCGTGATAATCACTTCTGGAACGAGAAGAAACATGTACATGAAGACATGAAGAAAACGGAACACCCAGACGTTTATTACATACCGAGAAAACATCATAGGATCCCTTCTAAATACAGAAATGATGTAGAAAGAGTGCATCAAAAGGAAGATGAAGAAATTGAGGACATTGGCATAAAAGAAGATTTTGATTCTGTTCCATTTTCTGTACAAGAAGCTCTCAACCAGTGGATGCTTTAGAAGCATTTCACTATCGCTGTTACTGTTCAGATCAGAGATAATGGAACTCTGAAAGCAATGCTTGGGGTCGTCTACAGGTGCAAGAAGAGAAGAGTAATCGAATGAGATACGAAAATCAGGATCATGTTGTGCCTTGTCTGATAGAGTGATGCTCTTATCAAGGGTATGCTTTAAAAGTTCATGTGCAGAGGGAATGTAATCTAAAATCAGAGAACATCTAGTGATGCCATCCTTGTCCTTCCGTGTTAAGTGATCGCCATTACTCAGTAGGAGTTCACAGCAATCAAGTGAACTACTTCGCAACGCATAATCAAATGGTTCTTTGCCGTCATCATCAGCTTTAGTGACAAAATCATATAGGTTGCCAGTGTTAAGCAAACTTCTTAAACAAGAAGCATTGCCGCTACGGCAAGCAGCATGCAGCAAGGATTGTTTTCGACTAGTTAACACTCTTGGATCAGCCCCTAACATCAAAAGAAATTCCAGTGCTCTGTCTTGGCCAGTTCGTGCTGCTAAATATAAAGGTGATTCATTCTGGTGGTTTAAACTATTAACGTTTAACCCTTCCTCAAACAATATCCTTATTATTCTCTCTACAGCACCGTCTTCATTCTCTAGTCTTGATAACGCTGCGTGCATTATGCTATTACCCTTGTTATCTGTGGCATCCAGTAATTCTTGGCAAATTTTCTCATCAAGTAACTTGCTGAGGATTTTATCATTTAAAGATTTTGCCGCTAAGTGCAATACAGTTCGCTGAGTACTGTCACAGAGTGCAAGATCCGGCTTGGTTTCAAGAATAAGACAAGTGGAAACTTCATCGCCTTGCCGAATTGCAATGTGCAACGGTGTCTCTGCTATATCTATGGATGCATCTCGAGGGTTGTTCTTCAGATCAGGCGAGGCGCCATGTTGCAGCAGCTCCTGCACACCTTCGTGCCATTTCTCAGCCACTGCAATGTGTAGCGCTGTGTTTCCTACACCATCCAACTGGTTTATCTGTTGTGAAGAAGCAGAACAGGAGATTTGGTTAATAAGAGAGCATTACGAAATCTTCATGCCATATAATGCATACATACAAACAAAGAAAAGCAGAGTACATGCAGTTTTAGCAACAAACAAGCTCTTACCAGTGGTTTACGCGCTAGAATAGTTTTCAGTATTTGCATATTCTTGAAGTGGCAAGCAACATGTAGTGGGGTTAAACCTCCGCACTTGGTTTTATTAATTGAGTCCAGGTCATCTAGATGCTTCTCGAGAGCATCAATGTCAGACTGCTGAAGAGCCTACAAAAAGAAGGGAAAACTAACATAAATTTGAAAATCGTGGATGATTATAACAGAAATCGGATCATAAATTTTCTCCATTTGCTGAACAATTTGGCTTACATTGTATATGATCTTTTTAGTGGCAAAAAATCAGTCACTACAGATTTCACTAACATGGCGAAGACTTTTCATTATCTGTCATCGCGAATTGGGCATGTTTAACTTGACAGAACTACAAGGAAAGTCATATTGATTTTTTATGCTATAGGGATAAAAATGTCATTCAAAACTGACGAAACGTTACAGGCAAAAAGCAAACTTACATATTAGTGAATATGTATGTATGTATAAGTACAAACATAATTGCAGAAAGGAAACATGTATCCTAGTAGCTGCAATTAAGAACAATGAAAATCTAAACATCGTTCTAGTACTGAACGGTACCTAATTATAAGTTCCACGCTGGTCGCAGGCTATGGCTGATGTATAAAACAAAGGAAACGAAAATCATCCTAATCACAGGAATAGAAATGAACAGAATTTGGTCAAGAAAGTCTGTGACTAATCTAATCTCATGGTACTCGTACCACAAGTGATAGGGTCCTGTTTCGATTCTCTAGGGGGAAAGCGGGTGGCTGACCAGTTTAAACAGGTTCCGTTACATTTTACTTCGTCTCCGCTGTCTCCACAGTGAGTTGTGTATCTGAAAGTTAGCCGACTGTGGTAGGTCACCAGCACGGTAGAGAAGGGTATTGAGCTAGCAACCTCACTGAGATACGAAAGGGCAACGCTGTCTTCTGGAGCCATCGTCACAGAAGGGAATATATATATACAGGTATATATATATATATGTATATGTATATATATATATATATATATATATATATATATATATATATATATATATATATGCATACATATATATGGAACTAACAAACACATCAGCGCGTGTTTCACAGAAATAAATTTCTGACTCACAACAACACCGAACCCCAGTCTTTGGAATGATCCCTGGCCTCTCATTCGAAAGTCTGTGGTTCAGTCCTGTTAGAGCCATATATATATATATATATATATATATATATATATATATATATATATATATATATATATATATATATATGTGTGCGTGTGTGTATGTGTGTGTGTGTATATACAGTATATACGTATGGTGAGCCATATATATATATATATATATATATATATATATATATATATATATATATATATATATATATATATGTATATATATATATATATATATATATATATATATATATATATATATATATATATATATACATACATATATACATACATATATGGCTCACAACAGGACCGAACCACGGTCTCATTCAGCCAGGGATCATTCATGTGTGTGTATGTATGTTTTATAAGTCGTATAACTTACAGAGAAAACTGGAGGGATTTCCGTATTGGCATCTATGTCGTCGCTCAAAGACTCCAGTGACTTGGAGTTCTCCCTGGTGTAACGCCCTACCTGCACATCTTGCAGCTCTTGCTCATCCGTGTACTCCCCAAGATCCCTGGAAAATTCAGAACATATTATTATTATTATTATTATTATTATTATTATTATTATTATTATTATTATTCACGAGATGAACCCTATTCAAATGGAACAAGCCCACAGGGGACATTGATTTGAAATTCAAGCTTCCAAAGAATATGGTGTTCATTAGAAAGAGGTAACAGAAGACAATGGGAGATACAGAAAGATGAGATCACTTGCTAAAAAAAATAAATAAAAAATTAAGAAACAGATAAAAATATAAGAAAATCACTGAAATGCAAGGATAATTGTATTAGGGTAGTAATGCATTGCATCTTCGCTTGAACTTTTGGCGTTCCAGTTGCGCGACATCCTCAGGGGGACTTTCACAGTCCAACGGTGTGAGGAATAAAGGACGTCTGGAACCGAAGAGTTAAACAGCGAAGAGTTAAACATTTTCTGCATATTGGGGCTGCTGTTCAGCGAATCTTGTTGCTCTCGGCAAGAAAAGTGGATCAGGGATCAATTGTGAATGTGAGAGATCTCTGCTAAAATACGGCTTATGAAAAATTGGCAAACAAGAGACCATCTGTCGATGGTCCAAGTCATAACCGCTTTTACGAATTTTACAGAATTCCGATTGATTATAAAATGGGAAATTTACAGTAAGGGCAAGTTGAGAAAATCGGAATCATGTAGAGAATTTAGAAGTTTCCGTATCAAGTGCATCTTTCAGTTGATTTAGAAATAACTTTTAATTATGCAAAAAATGTAGACTAAAAATCAAGAAGTATATTTAGTATAATGAAAATTATGAAGGAATTATATAAATATAACAGTCATGTAGAAAGCTTTAAATAAATGCATGTGTATGCATTGGTACTTAGAGCGAGAGAGAGAGAGAGAGAGAGAGAGAGAGAGAGAGAGAGAGAGAGAGAGAGAGAGAGAGAGCTTACCTCTGAATCCAGGGGAGGGAGTGCCACATCCTGCCCAGCATGTTCTCAGATACGAATTAACCACCTGCGGGAAAGAAAGCAGTGATTACACATAATAAAAGCCAATTGCGCTTGAGGAACCTAATTCATATTAATGTAAATATTATTAAAAAGACGAATGCAAAGCTCGAATTACTTCATACTATCGTCGGTACTACGTCATATTGATGTTACTATTACCATACTACTAACCCTACTACCACTACAACTACTACTACTACTACTACTACTACTACTACTACTACTACTACTACTACTATCATAAATCATTACTATCAGTGCAGCTGATGCTGCTGCACTTGTTGTTACAGGTGAGCTAAATAAATTTACTGTTAAAATTTTGGGATGTTAATTACCAAGATACATTAGAATTATTAGACGTTAATAGGTACTTAAATACGTAAATATTTTAGTTGCAATAATCTCACAAATTTCTTACACGTACACATACATGAGTACTTGCCAGTTAAAAAAGGATGGAAAATTAAGTAAAGAGAAGGCGACATTGGGAAAACTTTGGCCTGAAATACGAGAGTAATTTTCCGTTTTGGCTTGGTTTTCTACTTTGTTAAGCCATATCAATTTATAATTATAATTATATATATATATATATATATATATATATATATATATATATATATATATATATATATATATATACACGTACATACCTTAGACACACATATATATATCACAATCACACACACACACACACACACACACACACACCTAAGCGTGCAAGTAAAGGGAGATTCAATAAAGGAAATTGCGTATTTTATAATCAAGTAACGCACGTGAGCTATCAGCCTGAGCTGTTTTATATCGACCATGAAATGCCATCTTGCTTTTATTAACAGTTTCAACAATTTCAAGAGCATCTTCGTCCTTCTGTAACCTAGCCTTGGAATTCTCTTTTTACCTAAGTTTTCCTGACTCATGCATTAGTCCTCTTAGGCAAGGTCTAGAGAATAGCTGCCGCTTTCTTTGTGGTTGAGACAGCCCTTTTTCCTTCCTTCCCGTTTCTTTTCTTAGTCTCCTCTGTGCCTAGGCTGTAGAGGGACGCTACCTTATGATGCATCTCTATCCCCAATGAAACGAATGACTTCATCATTTCCGTTTAGGTGTCTTGCTGATGTCAAAGGGGTAAGCAACTTGACGCCTCATCTAATTTAGTCCTAATGGGCACGAGGAAACAAAGGGGAAGAAATTGGTGCGGGGATTTACGCAAAAGGAATCGAAAGACTTGCCTCCTGAAGGATGATTGACTTAAAGAAAACTATAGAGGAGAGAGAGAGTTTGTTATTCTATCTCTACTCTTTTTCGTCCGTCATTTTAATAGTAAATTTTGATTATGAAGACTTTGGCAAGTCTGAAATCACTATGAAATACCAAAATCACTTCAAAGTAAATGCAAAAGAAGAAAGAAAGAAATTGCAGAAATTATATTGAAAGGTAAACAACAGATAAGGGATTCGAAATGGGGCTGCACGTAAATTTCCTTCGTCACCCGAAATGCCTTCTAGCCTTGATTTTCAAAGAAACTTCTTTCCAACAAACTTTGTACGACTTATTCAAACATTTTGCAACCTCACAACTGTGGTGAAAATTCATTTGAATTTCAACTGATAAAGAGATGCAATACTTTTTCTCAGAAAGGCTTGGTGAAAATTTGCCATCGCAGCCTACTGGCAACGGAAAATCATTCTCAGTTGAACACTACAAAACCTCTCTCTCTCTCTCTCTCTCTCTCTCTCTCTCTCTCTCTCTCTCTCTCTCTCTCTCTCTCTGCTTGAATACACACGGCTTTTGAACTATCAAGGTTTCTGCCTGCGAACGCGCATCATCTATTCAAGAACTCCATAAACATTTTCACTTGTCCAAAGTTATTTAATGTATACTCAAATTTCAATAGACATACATGATAATAGCTAACATTAAGAGTATGTATGCTATGATGTATGTTAATATATTTTCACTTAATGCGCGCTCATACTTCCATATAAAAACGATAACATGTGGTACATGGTAATATGCGAGTATGCATGTGTATTCATGTGTACGTATGAAAATATGAACACGTATGTATATATTCATGTAAAATATACTTACACCTTAATAATTCGTCGGTATCAGCCTCTCATAAAATATGCTCAACACAAATTCACATCACTGACATAAGTCACTTTGGTGTCACTAAGAGTGATTCAGCCTTTACAAATCGACACTAATTAGACACTTTCAAATGATGGAGCTTCCTAATCGCACCAACGCACACAACACTAGGGTGTTTCTGAATCAAGCCGATTCTTCCGGACGCAGTTTTGTGAGCAGAACAGCACACTTTCGCAGAGGAAGTAAGTCACTTACATAATGAGATGCCAGGAGGCGGGCAAGCTTTTAAGTAGCCCCCTGGTGCTTTCCGAAGGGTATTTCCTCTACCCGTAAACATGACCGCCGTCATACCCTACGCTAAGTGGGTGAATGACGAGAGAGCGTTCGTCTTAATCCACGCAACACGTTTTCCGAGCTGTCCTTTCGGAGAAGAGCGCTAAACAGAGGAGAGTGGGATGGCTGGGAATATTTTCCTGGAGATGGCACACGGCCAGACTCTTCTTCGTAAATCCTCCCATAGAATCGATGGAAACCCGTTCTTTCTCGTTATAAGAGAGCAAATCCGAGACCATTTTCTCTCCAAATGGCAAAACGTAGGCTATTTGTTTCCCTTTTACAGGTCGGAGCCTACAGAGAAAATCTTTGTCCATTCTTTACTGACAACTTCAAGAAACCCCATCCCCCATAATTATAGTCTCATTGTTGTATTATTTTCAAAGAATGTTTCGCCTGTAAAAAGCAGCATCACGCACAGCTGCTATAGCACGGATCCCCTTCGTATTGTTGTTTTGCTTCGGGTTAGGAAATCTGCGTATCTCCCTGCATCCTGTAGGCCATTTCTTCAGGTGAGCTTTATTATGGCTTATATAACGTATCGTCATGATATGACGACACCCTGTTTAAAGTCTGAGATGATTCTAGAAGTAAAAGAACGAACAATGTTAAGTGGTCATGCTATTTTCGTAAATCTACCGAATGAGAAAACTCCGAGACTAATTTTCAGTGATGCGTTTTTAAATGCTTCTGAGGATAACTTAGTCAAATAACTGGAAGGGTTCGTGGATCGTTGAACGAAAGCATTTTCAACTTAACTCTTTTGATAACTGAAAGCAGAAATGTTGATGATTTCCGAGCCTAACCGAATAATAGTTCTCAATGACGTAGGTATTTCTCCAGCCGGAAAAAATGCGATTGGACAATCACATCGCTTGTGGAATTCTGTGATGCAAGAGTCACTGAACTTTCTTAATAGGAAACGGGGGAAATGACGCACGACGCGTATGGAAAGGATAGGACTGCTTTGTTTCCTTTCTCTGCGAAAAACTGGTTTATTACGGATATGCTTATTTATAAATAGCCCTGGGTATGTACCAGAAAAAGCCAGATATATTGCAAAATTCCCATAGTTATGCGCTCGTCTACGCAAAAAATATTCTGTATGAGTCTATGAATAAGTACATACGCACGCATACAAATCATATATATATATATATATATATAAATTATATATATATACTGTATATATATATAAATTATATATATATACTGTATATATATATTATATATATATATATATATATATATATATATATATATATATATATATATATATATATATATACAGTCAACATGCGTAATCAGTCATTACATGAAATGCCTGAAATTTCAGTCAGATAGCGAAATGCACTTTAGGGACATTTGATCCCAGGAGCTAGTACTAAACACGGCGAAATATATTTGACCCCCAGGGGCTAGTACTAAACACGGCGAAACAGTGTAGGTGACTCACTGTTTCGCCGTGTTTAGTACTAGCTCCTGGGGGATCAAATGTCCCTAAGTGCATTTCGCTATCTGACTGAAATTTCAGGCATTTCGCGTAATGACTGATTACGCATGTTGACTGTAACATATATATATATATATATATATATATATATATATATATATATATATATATGTATCTACATCTATATACACATACACACATGTATATACATACATACATATTTTTATGTATATACTTATATATACATATATACTGTATATATATAAATTATATATATATATAATATATGTATTATACATATATATATATATATATATATATATATATATATATATATATATATGTACATATATATATATATATATATATGTGTGTGTGTATGTGTGTGTGTGTGTGTGTGTGTGTATCAGCAATAAACAGTTCCCCATATAAAGGGTAGCTCCAGAGGATGAACAAGACGTTAGTCTGTGCCATATGTATCTTATAATGGCTGAATGAGAATCCCCGTGCAGCAGTCTTCCAAACTACTGCTGCCTCCAACACCTATGTACCCGATCACATTGAAAAACAACGAACTAAAATGCTATACAATATACTTACATATAGACATGCTGACTATATTTGAAAATGTCAATTTTCAAGGATATTTTATGGCACAAAACTGATAAAATCCTAGAATAACGATCCGCGGTGATCGAGTCAAGTCCCAACTGACCACTGGAAGTACACTGAGGAAAACGATCCTTAGGCGCTATTGAGCGTTGGGCTCCAAGTCGCGCTGTAATCGGCGGACGTGATTTCGATAAAAGTGTGTCGTTGTAGGGCACGGATGTGAGACATACGAAGCCCATGCCTTTATGTGTGATTGGTAGACCGTTGACGAATGTTGACAATGGTTGGTTGTGGGGATATTCTCTTTATTTTCATAGGGAGATTACATTTTCTCATAAATTATTTTGTATGTGAATGGGTCTTGATGATAGGAAAATACACTA
This sequence comes from Macrobrachium rosenbergii, assembly GCF_040412425.1. Taxonomy (NCBI): domain Eukaryota; kingdom Metazoa; phylum Arthropoda; class Malacostraca; order Decapoda; family Palaemonidae; genus Macrobrachium; species Macrobrachium rosenbergii. The sequence goes on from NC_089752.1 coordinate 31,281,870, forward strand.
CATTTCTGTTAGTGTTCAGTAATTTAATTTCTCTCTACCTCATCCTCTCTCTTTCCTCGCAGTGGAGAGAAACATGGCTTGGCCAAAAAAGCAAGAGTTCCAGTGTTCGACCAAAGTGGGCAGTCACTGGTCGATTTGGGCTCATTTGCTGAGAGAAATGTACTTCAACTGAAATGAGCAAGGGTGTCCACAGAGTACATTCCAACGGGGTGGAGGTTATGTTGAGAAAAACTGATTGTGAGTTAAAATTAAAAACGTCAAAAACTAAATTTGAATTCTTTATTACAAATCACGAGGAAGAATATTTTCTGCGAAAGTACGCAGAATAAAAATCAAATCAAGAAACAATAATTCGTAGTCACTTTCAATCAGAAGAGGGTAATCGTAGCTTTCTGAGTTGAAAGACAAGGTAATCAAATCAAGAAACATTAATTCGTAGTCACTTACAATCAGTAGAGAGTAATCGTAGCTTTCTGAGTTGAAAGGCAGGGTAGGCTACTGGCGACCCCCTTTGAAGGCGAGTTAGTTATTATTTCTTTCTTGTGTTCACTTTTCAGCAAAGCCCGGAAAATCTGCTTTCACATGGTCTATCGCTGGATTTACTGTCTACTGCCTGAACTGAACTAATTTGTTTTTTGAGCCACGAAGGAGGAGAGACTATATCCTCTCCCCTTAATACTCCTCCCTCACTACCTCTTGGACGTCCTTGGATTTAAATGTACTTCTGAGAGATATCCTCACCCGTTGCGTTGGAACCACTTGTCGGCTCAGGATCTCTCTCTCTCTCTCTCTCTCTCTCTCTCTCTCTATATATATATATATATATATATATATATATATACATATATATATATATATATATATATATATATATATATATATATATATATATACAGTATATATATATGTGTGTGTGTGGGTTGTATACATATAAACATAAATAAGTATATGTAATATATATATATATATATATATATATATATATATATACATATATATATATATATATATATATATATATATATATATATATATATATATATATATATATATATATATATATATATATATATATATTATGTACATATATGAATTCATGCTTAAACACACACGCACATATATCTATCTATCTATCTATCTATCTATCTATCTATCTATCTATCTATTTATATATATATATATATATATATATATATATATATATATCAGCTGTATTGTCATGAGCACTTACATCAGAGAATATCGTACTTCAGATAGGCTATACGGTGTAAATGTTTAGTCAAAATAAAAACGTACTCTGTTTTCTAGAATGAAAATACTCACTTGTGTTATTGTCTTGTATTTTAGTATCCTTGTACTACCTTAACTTCTGCCTCCTCCCATTATTCCCCTTCTCTCTCTCGACCCCCTCCCCTGCTCTCTCTCTCTCTCTTTCTCTCTCTCTCTCTCTCCCTCAAATATGTATGTTTCAGTTTGCTCCGGTTAACTCCACAGCTGGTATGTCCCGCCCCAGCTCTTACCTCATCAAGACTATACAGAGCTTCTCTAAAATTTTTAAGTTAATTTATGATATTCTTGATTTGGGTATTGAGAAGAATACTTTAACAATCTGTTGCTGTTTATTTGTTGTAAAGGTTGAAGAGAGGTATTTACTGGTGGATGTAAAGTTATTTTTTATTTAAAGAAATGTACTTACAGCTTCGTGATTTTTCCCGCAATCTAAAACTTTTCTAGAACCTTCGACAAAGAGAGAGAGGGAGAGAGAGATAATCGTCTGTTTATCTCAGCGTCGTAATTCAGTGTGTAATCCCCAATGCGTGAAAACCCACATAATAACCTCGTGCACGACAACGTCATGCAGATCTGTATATGACAAAAGATGAAGTTTTTTAAAGGAATAAAAATCTCTTTTAGTCCTCTTTTTATCTCAATACACACAAACACACACACACTCACACGCACACACACACACACATATATGTGTATGTATATATATATATATATATATATATATATATATATATATATATATATATATATATATATATATGTTTGTGTGTGTGTATATATATATATATACACAGTATATATACATATACATATATATGAATAATATCCATGAATATGTATACATAAAATTTAGCAAGGACAATGAAGTTTATATATATATATATATATATATATATATATATATATATATATATATATATATATATATATATATATATATATATATATAATATGCATGTATATGTATATGTAAATTTAGCAAGGACAATGAAGTTTATATATATATAATATTTATGTATATACATATGTATGTATATATATGTATATATATAATATACATAAAATTTCGCAAGGACGATGGAGTTTAAAAAATTTAAAACACAACGGAAGCACAAACCTGCCACACATCTTGGTCAAACAACAACAGATGGCAGTGCAAATGAGATTTAATTCAATCCATTCTTCATTATATTTTTCCATGATACCTAAATATTTACATCGAATGTTCTTCAATAGATGTATACGCACACACACGCACACACACACTCACACACACATATGTATATATATATATATATATATATATATATATATATATATATATAATCTGAAAGTTTGAAATTAAAAGTTAAGACATTATCGTATTTCGATCAGTCTTACGTAACTTTTTTTTTTTTTTATAAACTTTTGGTGAATTCTCGTGTCTACAGGTATGCCCACAAGTGTTTTGTGCATATATGTATTGCCGTATTTATATTGTCATGTTTTATATGCATGTGTATATACATATATATGTATGTAATATATATATATATAACTATGTACATATGAATATACATATATAAATATGTATATATAAATATAAATACAAATATATATATTAATAAACTTCCGATTGCATGTAGGGCTAATATAATAATAATAATAATAATAATAATAATAATAATAATATTAATAATAATGATAATAATAATAATAATAATAATAATAATAATAATAATAATAATAATAATAATAATAATAATAATAATACATCAGAGCTTTAGTAATTTAATGATGAATGGCGCAATGTTACCGAACTTTAGGTTCATGAAACATAAAGAGGAAAATAGATTTTCATACCAAAACAAAATTAATAGATCGATTGGTATATGGTGTGACTAACCGGATTTCCTGTTTTATTGTGGGAAAAAAGCAGTAAGGTCGATTAGGTACTGGATTTTCCTTGGTACTCTGTATTTTTCATAATAATAATAATAATAATAATAATAATAATAATAATAATAATAATAATAATACAGCAGGTAGGTCTACTTGCCCCCGCTTCTGTCTGACAACTTTGTTTTGAGTCCTACACTTTTATTTTTTTTATATTTTTAGTCGTGAGATTCATACCCAATATACTTAAACATAGAGGACCACCATCTCCCAATAAAATGTTAATATTCTCATATACATACATATATATGTATATGTGTGTGTGTGTATTATATGCATGCGCGCGCGTGTGTGTATGTAGTGAATGCGCAAGTTTATGCTTTTGCGTACGTGTAAAGTTCTGTAGATAAGACGTCTAGTTTCTTTGTTACTTTTACAATGTTTGTTTCTCGCGAGATGTCTTTTTATCTTAAAAATATTCAAATTATGGATGTTATTGTTTACCTGTGGCTTCTTTGCTTAAGGTATCTTTAGCAGATAGCCTGACTGACGATGCAGTCCCAAAGACCATACAAGGAACCACGTAACAGAAGGTGTACACGCCAAGCAAAGGTATGAATGTTTATTATTATTATTATTATTATTATTATTATTATTATTATTATTATTCGTTTCACAGGGCTTCATTTTCATTGTTTCGGTGAGGTCTTAGATAAAGTTACACGTCCCACCACCAGAGGTCCTTAATATTCCCTATAGTTCGATTTTCACGTGTTTTTCTACAATTCTCTTTACTACAATTTTCTTTGGTGCCCTTGGGCTTGCTGCGTTCTTTCCCAGTTCGAGTTGCAGTTTGGCTCGTATTAATAATAATAATAATAATAATAATAATAATAATAATAATAATAATAATAATAATAATAATACCACGTTTTTTTCTTGTCACTTTGAAGTATCGCAAAAAGACCAGAGGATGAAAACGAAGTGTCAGTTTAACTTAACCGTCCGAATAATATATCTGGAATAAATTAACTTCTGCAGACACCAGATAAAATCCCATTAACAGATTCAGCCTTCCTCAAGCACAATTTAAGAATTCAACCTCCATCAAGTTTATGTGAATTCCATGAACGGCATAACTGTGTGTATGTTAAGATCAATGAACGTTGGAGTCCAAAAAATTTTTCTTATTAGACTAATAGCAATGGTCTAAGAAAGAGACGTACTGTTCCTTGTGTGCATGTGTGTGTATGTATGTAAGAGAGAGAGAGAGCAGCAAGTGCGACGTTTGTAATAAACGGTCGCCAAAAAAACTCGTTTGAACTTGGGGCGATGAAATCCCATGACGTCATCGCAACCGCTGACATCCCGGCTTCCCACTAGACCGACTCCACAACGGTTCAGTAATTTTCAGTGCCACTACTGACGCTGCAGTCGGTGCAAAGATTACTATATAGTACTATTACTATAGCAGAAGATGCTGACGAAAACACAACAACAGCTAATAAAAATTTACACGCCAGCTTTACATATGAAGAAGCGTAAGTTTAGTTAGACCCTTTCAGTTCAGTGTAACAGCACCAGTTACAGTGCTTATTATACTCTTGGCTAAATATAACCTAAAAGTATTTGTGCACTTTTATACAGCCTCAAAGAATAATCATAACACTCAGGATATGTACTTGGACAAACGGGACAAAATGGTAAGCATCAATGTTACAGAGTGTATACACATTATAGTTACACATGTTTTCATAAAAAAAAAAAATGGAAATAACACTAACTTTTAAGCAAGACACCCCTCTAACCACGACAGCACTCGAAAGATATACGAATATATTCACGCATGCGCGCTAAGATGCTGGTCATCAGGAAATAAATGTCTGCCAGAGCATGGCGGTCAAGTTCATCTTCCCAGTAACAGTGATGTAATTTGTATGGTCATACAAGAGTGCGCTGTTTTCTTTCTTTGTTATCAACAACAAAGTTTATGTAAACTTATTTTAGCTCACAAGCTTCTAGCTACATATTTCCACAAATATCTTTTAAAATATAGAATTCATTATACCCTGGGAATAACTTACACTCGACACGAATTAAAATTGGTAAGTACTTCTGCGCCGGGCAGGATAGCCGTATGATGAAAATCAACTATTTATTGTTGTTTCTGAATCAAAACGCCCAGGTTCGAATCCTGCTTTGGGCAGAAGCACTTATTAATCACAGTCCCTTTGGGGGTAAGTTATTCCCCAAGGTATAGTGAATTTAATGTTGAAAGATACTCAACAAAAACGGTGTAATTTTCATTTGAACGATTTTGTTTCCATGCGTTGAATTTGGCCTGTATGTCATGGTAGGCTCGTCTACATGTATTACCAAACCATGGCTGGTCATTTGTCCTGAATTTGATGACCTCTCTAGGGACATACCTTATTGAAATACCCATCAGCATTTCATTTAGCTTCTTCTAGGGATCAGAATTTAATATAGCATCTAAAAATATTAAGTGCCTGACGAGCTTCAATAATGCGATCCCAATTAGCTCTGGATTTCAGCCAGACCGTTTTCCCAATAGTGGAATTAGGAATATACTGACTGACAGATCTGTCCATCTCAATGGTGCAAAGATCAGAAGTGCGCTGGCTCGATTAGCTGGACAAAATCGGAGGATACACAGAACTCAAGAGCCGACAGGCCATGTTGATCTGTGGAATTTGAATTTAACCAACTCACTGTGCTTTGCATTAGTCTCCACAAATAACGAATGAAGCTTTTGAATCCTGTGACTGAGCCATACTAATCCTTTCCAAAAGACAGTCATGTATAGAATCGTCGATATTTGGATTGCGGTAAACAGCGAATACGTAAACACTATAGAACTTACCGAAAATTTTAAAATGAAGAAACAAATCTACACGTCTATAACTGCACAAAATATATTTAAAAACTGTTACATAACTGTGCATTTGCTTCTCCAATTATATTAATGTCAATAATGGTAAGGAATAAAAGGTCCACAGTTATATATATATATATATATATATATATATATATATATATATATATATATATATATATATATATATATATATATATATATATGTTACAGTCAACATGCGTAATCAGTCATTACGCGTAATGACTGAAATTTCAGTCATCACGCGTAATGCACTTAGGGACATTTGATCCCCCCAGGAGCTAGTACTAAACACGGCAAAATACATTTGACCCCCCAGGGACTAGTACTAAACCCGGCGAAACAGTGTAGGTGACTCACTGTTTCGCTGTGTTTAGTACTAGCTCCTGGGGGATCAAATGTCCCCTAAGTGCATTACGCGTGATGACTGAAATTTCAGTCATTACGCGTAATGACTGATTACGCATGTTGACTGTAACATATATATATATATATATATATATATATATATATATATATATATATATATATATATATATATATATATATATATATTTTATATATATATATAAAGAATCTACCGGTCACTTTTTACCAGATACATAAGTAATTGTAATAGCCACAATGCCCTCTTAATTTCTGGAATTCTTCGCTCTTTTTTTTGGATACGCTCGTCACTACAAAGCCTTACGATTCAAAGGTAAGAAATATGAAGAAATTATCTGGTAGCAGGAAACGAACGAGGTCACATTGCCGACCTGACCTTCTCGTGGTTAGGTTGCAATGTGACCTCGTTCTGATTTTGGGACTGGGTTCATTTCTCGCTACCGGACATCATAATTTCTTCATATTTCTTGCACTTGGATCTTAAGGCTTTGTAGTGATAAGCCTGTCCAAAAAAGCGCGAAGAATTCGAGAAGTTAAGAGGCATTGTGGCTATTACAATTACACACACACACATATATATATATGCATACATATATATGTATATATGTGTGTGTATGTATTATGTATATATGTATATATATACACATATATAATGCATACATACACATACCGTATATATCACACTATTACACCATCTTACTCCACTTCCCCCCCGGCCCCGCTCAGTACTTTGTTGCGATAATAAACAACATCTACCTTTTCCTACTTCGTTTTTATGACGTCAGATACTATCCAATCAATCAATCAAAATTGGTCGTACTTCGTTTTCCTTGCATACAAACATAAAAGGATGCCTTGGTAGTCCTTTTACTCTGCGAGTGAAGTAAATTCTTAAATAAAAAAAATCTGTTCGTATCCAAAGGTAAATGACTCACCACCATCCCCAAATTATTATTATTATTATTATTATTATTATTATTATTATTATTATTATTATTATTATTATTATTATTATTATTATTATATATTATTATATTTTCTAAATTCAGAGCCAGGAAACCAAATGGCCGTATCTACCGCATCCCCCATGAAAAAATTAAGAGGGAATGGAAAAGGTAGTTGTCTCAAACAGAAGAAAATTGTCAGACTCGGCGAAAGCGAAAACACGAAGGGAAATCCAAAGCTCGTCGGCCGTTACCCGCCGGATTACTGTCTTAAACATCTGTTTCTTTGTTCCATTGACCTTGATCGCTCGCTCTCTGGTGGAATATTAAGTTCGCCGATTATGGATTTTTATGAGCAATTTATGCTCTGCTCTTCAGTCTAAAACCTTGTTTCCGTATGTAGGGTATGTCTTAAATACCCGACGCACACTCATATGTATATTGTATATATATATATATATATATATATATATATATATATATATATATATATATATATATATATATATATATATATTATTTGTGTGTGTGTGTTTGTTTGTTTTATATATATATATATATATGTATATTGTATATATATATATATATATATATATATATATATATATATATATATATATATATATATATATATATATATATATTTGTGTGTGTGTGTTTGTCTGTTTTATATATATATATATATATATATATATATATATATATATATATATATATATATATATGTGTGTGTGTGTGTGTGTGTGTGTATGTTATATATATATATATATATATATATATATATATATATATATATATATATATATATATATATACAGTATATATATATAGAATCTAAATAACATACATTATCTATTCGCATATACGCTGAGTAAATGATGTAATGAATAATCATAAGAGACGCCATGCTTCAGAAACTTCTCCAGACTGTTAAAGGAAACGTGTCTGACAAAATGATAAGGAGCCCCTCTATAATTAGCAGTTTCCTGGGAACCGAAGTAGGAGGGAAGGAGGGAATAGTCCCTTTTCAGGCATTAAATGACTCCCATTATGCGCGGCTCATTCTTTACCCGAACAAGCAAATGGTGGTCAATATTGTCAAAATTATTCTCGCTCCGGCTTTGAAGGTTTTGAGATTTGCATTTTTAAAGGCATTGTATTGTGCAGTTAAATTAATATCCTATTACTCATAGCTATGATGAGTTATGCAGGGGAGCCATACGCATCCTAAGGTTATTTAACTCTTGGTCAATATCGTGTAACCAGCCGGGTGTTGCGTCATTTCCTTAACAAACGTTCTTTGTTGGCTATTTCCATTCCTCTCTATTCGTATACATTTTTTTTTCTTTTAAAGTAAAAGAATGACGTCAATACCAGAAAACTTTGCGGTGACCAGCAGTCAGATTTCCCTCAGACAGACCAAAGTTTAATAAACTGGAAAATAATCTGTTGAAGAAGACAAAGTCACTCCGAAGCAATTTTCTTCCTAATGACTTATCGACCAACTCCGAATAACCGCCAGAGGAACTCATGAGGAGGCATTTTTTTTTCTAAATAGCGGTATCCGGAAATCCCAGAGGACTTGGTCACATGATGTCTTGGTTATATATATAAGAGATCAGGTCGCCAGGTGCTCCACTACTCAATACAAGAAACTACTCAGGTAAGCAACTCCTACAGATAGTAAACTAGTCTTCGAGTGATCGTCAGAGGTATTATTATTATTATTATTATTATTATTATTAAAAATGGGAGCTTATTCATCTGGAACAAGCCGAAATAAGTTTATTAAATTGTCAAGCTAGCTTTTATAATTATAAGCGAATTGGGGAATATGGATAACAACAGCAGCCTACTGATAAAAATAGCAAGTAAACAAATTATAATTTTCGCAACGGATCACAGCTGCCTCGTTTTATGTGTTTATATATGCTCTTCCTTCAGTCGATAGTTTGTGAAAAACTGTATACAGTGCATGAAAGATACACCAATGTAAAAAAGAAAAAATTCTACTTTTGTCGCTCAAAAGTACCGCTATCAGTATCCAGGATTGTTAAGTAACTGGCACAATTTATGTTTTACGTAAACACTGATTCATTTGAAATTTCTTTTGTTAAAAGCTCATTGGTTACCATAATTAACGAATACTCTTAAACAATTTCAGTCTGAGAGCAAAGCATTCTTAGAAATTGACGAAGGAAGCTTGAAAGGTGTACCTGTTAACTCAAGGTCAGTGTTGAGGTATTCCTTCCTTACTAGAAACATGAGTCAGACCGGACTTTAATGCAGCATTTTGATGCTTTTGCCTTATTTGAATTATTCACTGTTATCGTTGAGACATACATAAAGGCAGTCCGTCTTTTTTCTGATATTTCATGTCATATCTCGAAGAGGCACGACATTACATTCTGTACTTGTCATACCTCTGAATTTCCGTGTTACTATAGCAATTTTACGAGGTCTGCTGAAAAACATTATGTTGATGACACGCAGTAAATTACAGATCGTACTTTACTTGAGAGACTAAAGTTAGAGGCCGCTATATTTTCATTTGTGGGTGTTTCGCTCGTTTGTGTTACTGAAAGCGTATGTTGCTCCTGGAGATGGTTCTCTTCTTTAGTCTCACGTACCATATCTTGAGAAATATCCATTGGCAGGGCATTACGTCATATCTCTGATATCAGACTTTGATGAATGTAGAAATACGTTAAATGTCCGAGATACTTGGAGGTATGTCACGTCTCTGGGGTCCCACTTGTTATGACTCGTATGTTAACCATATGTACATTCCTATGATGACGCGAGTTATGCTGTATCTATCACCTTGTACTACTTCTCTTTGCGATGTTTTTCCATTTGTCAACTCTTTAAGGGACATACATCCGTGTAAATATATATTCATTTATACTGGAAAGGATATAACTGATGTGTTTTACATAAGACTACGGGTTTAAGAAATTTGTCCTTTATTTATTTCTTAATAATGACTTACTTATTTTGCTATATTCTTCCTCCCTGTGCTGTTTCCCTCATTTTTCATAAACAGGAATCCTCTTTTGTTTTTCCAGGATGGTTCCGTCAAAATCTATTTGTGTTGCCATTTTAATGCTGATGGCAACATTATGTTTGTGCGAATTTCGAGTTGCAAGACAGGGTGAGTTTTCTTGGTACAGTCATTTTTTGTTTGCATTTTTCTTATCGAAAATAACTTAATAAAAAAATATGAATAGTGAAAAATACTGCTGGGCTTGTCAAGCTATTTCATCATGTTTGATGGTCTTATTATTGTAGAGTCAACTTTAAAAATAGAAATAGGTTTTTATGTAATTTGGTCTTTTTAAACAACCGAATATAAAGGAATTCAAATTATTCAGATATTTTCCAAGAAACGCCCGAAATCTCATAAACGTCTCACTTTCGACTTCCACAGCATCCAGTTGTTCTGCCGGAGCCCAGTGCATTCCCCTGAGGTCCTGCCCCTCGATTCTAAACTTGCTGCAGGTCCCAACGACGAGCAACCTCCTCAGGGTTAGGGAAGCCCTTTGCGAAAACAGAAGGGGAAACCTGAAGGTGAGTGGGTACTCTGATAATGCTTATTTGCTCCTTGTTGCTGACTTAACCTTCGCTCATACTGTCTTTGGTGTGTTACTTGTTGGGAGATTTTGGGGCTATGGAAAAGGTGGAAAATGACATAATAGAGGAATTCAAAGAAGGCATGACAAAGTGACTTTGTGTATATTTTTGTAAACGCTTGAAAATATACTTTTTGAATCTTATTTTACCTGTTTCTTGCTTTCCAGGTATGTTGCAGTTCGCCACCGACAATGTCCGTTGCCCCGCCTCCCGGTACAGAAGGCTCCTTGCCTGCGCGATGCGGAATCTCACTTTCCTCGAACAGGGTGTTCTTTGGGGAATTTCCCCCCATTGGGGCATACCCTTGGATGGCTGTTCTTGGTTTCAGATGTGAGTTGCTTTATATTTTTTTTCTTTGTCTGGCATTGGGAGGTTTTGGTTTTACCTTTCCATGAAAAAGGAGTGGTTGGACATTGCCTTTTTTTTGTGATGTAAAATAACCCATAGTCAGAATGGTTGAGCTTTTAGTGGAATGCCAGGCTTCCTCTGAGGGTTTTAAGATCTTTAACAGGACAGAAGCCAAAATGCAACTACCTTTGATCTACACGGTTAGAAATTGTGGTAAATTTACTTTTTATTGTGAGTTTTCAACATTCATATGGCTACATGCTAAACCATAGCCATAAAATTTGCTTTGTATGAAGAAACTTTGATGTTCCCCAAGCAGTAGTATTAATTTACTTTTCTGAAATCCTAATATGAATAATTGCCTGTGTACGACTCAGCTTTATCTGCTAAATGAACTAAGCATTACATTTTTCAATTTTTCAACAGCAGCCGGTGCTAATGGAGAACTGGAGTGGAAATGTGGAGGCGCCCTCGTCAGTGAGAGATATGTACTCACAGCTGCTCATTGTGTTCTACCAGAGTTACAATTGTGAGTACTTCATACTGTTCGTATTGACAGTTAATTGCCCTCTCGCGTTTGCAAAGAGCGTTTTTGTTGTATTTGAAACTCAGTTTTATGAGAAATAGCATTTTCCGAGGATTATGGAAATACGGCTGAATGTAGGAAATAAAACATCTGCATTTAATGTGGACTCACAATATCGGGTACCTACCAAAATAATTCAACCTTAAGTAATTTATCTTAACCTTACATTTTACACCTTTAGCATTTAAAGGTGCTCTAGCTACGAATAAAAAAATGGCTGGGCACACCAGTTAGATAGATAGATAGATAAAATTATGGCATATATATGTATATGTATATATTGTAGAGATTTATTCTTTGGAAAAGCTATATCTGTTACACTGTGGGCTTTCACATAGGTAGTAACAAACTTGCTTGGAATGTGCTTCCTTTTGAACTCACCTTATCATGCTTAGATGTCAGCTATCTTGGAAAAGACAGTGTTCTTAAAACCTTGGTTTCAATGAAAATTATGTTTCCCTTATGCATTTACTTAGCGTCTTAAAATTTCCATAAATTTCCACCATTAATGGGTAGTAGTGACCGAGTCTTTACCTTAGAAGGCGCATTGGACTTAGAATTCTAACTTAGTCTTTGGGCACTCAGAAATTTTTATACAAGCTCACATATGACTTTGGGCTTTTACTGTCACTCTGCACACATCTCAACACTCTCTGCCCTCATGCCTACTGCCAAACTGCGTGTCGCTCTAGGAACCTTCGTATATATGGGGTCTGTCTGACAGTCATACGATACCACACCTGGTATAAATTTTCCCAAGTTTCATCTCTATGGGCTCCCCTTTACATTAATGTTCACGTTCACTTTTCAATATATTTCCTTCAACGGTTGTTATCGAGTTAATGTAACGGTGCGCATGAGGTCACCGGGTGAGGTCAAGATTTCCATTAGTTCTTTGCCCAGTGCTAAAATGATGCCTCCGCGTTCTGTTTTTCGGAATAACACTGTGGAGCCTTTCCGTCTGCACCCACATCTGGGGTCGCTCAATTCATTATCGCTTTTTTTCCTGTCTTCTCTCTGTCTCGATTATTATCAGTATTTTATGTAATGCCCTTTTGCGGTTTTTAGATATTTAGTTTACTCGATTATAGACTCGATTCCATTCATATACATACTGTATATATATATATAGACAGATAGATGGATAGATAGATAATCACCACCTCACTATTCTAGTTGTGTCTCATCCTCATTTTCAGAGAGGAAATACGTCTTGGAGAACACAACTTACAAACAGTTCCTGACTGCAACGAGAACAGGAACTGCGCCCCTCGTCATCAGTCGTTCAAGGTCGCCTCAAGGTCTCAGATAATATCTCATCCTAATTTCGACACTCGAACACCTGTCAGTGACGACATCGCGCTCATTAGGCTGGACAGGAAGGCAACTCTTAACAGTGAGTTTTAAACAATCTTTTGAGCTCAGAGGCAAATGCGGCACAGAGGCTAGATGCCTTCTAGCTTACTTCCTTTGGTCAGACAGCTTCACTATGGTTTCAGATTCATAAAATGAAGGAATTTCACTTTCCACAAGTCACTTATGGATAATCTTATGCTTTCGTAATGAAGAATGACAAAAGGTAAACGTCACATTCCAAGTCTCGTATTCATGAGTTGAACAGACGAACAAAGCCCAATAGTCTTTCAGGTAGCCACTCACCTATAAATGGTAAGAGAAGTGACATTAAAACCAGTAACGATTCCTAACAGTGAGTATGGAAAAATAAAACTGTTTTATTTTTCTTTCCAAAAACAGATTTCGTTCAGCCCATCTGTTTGCCTGACGCTCAGTTCAACCCGAAGTCGTTTTTGGGGAACCAGGAGGCCATCGTGGCAGGGTGGGGCCGAACAGAACTAGGCTTTGATTCCAATATTTTGAAAAGGACCAATATCCCTCTCGTGGAAACCGAGAAATGTCAACCCCTTTATAACGTCAGATTAAATACCGACCAGGTAAGGAAAACCAAAATATCCTGTGAAGGTAAAGAATAAACAGATTGATAAATCAAAGGATAATAAAGAGAATGCGAATACACAGATCAGCACAGAAAGGACAATTCTCAATACACAAGCAACTTTCAGAAATACTCAAACCATTAAAGGGACCTAAGCATTGGAATGATCACGTAGAAGTAGAGTTCGTTTGTTGACTTTCTTATTCTCTATCTTACAAGCTCTGCTTTGGGGGAGTTGGGCGGAGAGACAGTTGCAACGGAGACTCCGGGGGACCTGTCTTCCAGGCTGACCCACGGGGCATCAACTATTTGGTGAGTAGATCATCTGACAGTCTGTTTCATGTAAACTCTCAGTGTAAGTATGAGTTCATGTTGCACATATGCACCCCCGAGTAATAACTTAGGTAATGATCATTTCAACTTTTTTCTTCAGATTGGCATCGTGTCCTTTGGCAATCGCTGCGGGGAAGACCCTGCTATCTACACGAGCGTGGCACCCTATAGATCGTGGATTACCCAGAACATGAGACCATAATGCCGAAGGTCCTTTGGAATGAAGCTTTCTTTCAGGCGTCTGTAGGCATTCAGCGCCAGACTTTGCGTAGAATATTTATGATTTTTTTTTATAAAGTCTTGTGCTAAATTGAAGTCATGCCTGTTCGTTCAAGTGATGTCGCACAAACGAGAACAAAGTTAACTTCAATTTTATCAGCGATATTGGCTACTTGGCGCAGACTTTGGCGGGAAAATTATTTAAAAGGTGCCAAACAGCGAGCTCTTGTGATATTGCCTCTGCATAATTCAAGTAGCCAAAGGCTGCAAGGGACAGACAAAAGTCCCCTAGTCAGGTTGTGAATTCCAAAGATTTCCTAAGGATTCGCCTTCGATTCTCCTGTTGATCAAATTGACAGAGAAATTATACTCATTATTTTTTATAAGATAAAAATAGACGCATTTTCACGACCCATATACCCACCGGATGTGTTTACAGGGCGACTCACATACCCACCGGCAAAGTACTTGGCTTAAAAGAAAATGGACGTAGATGTTTTTGTAAGTGATATTTAGTTTAAGAACGTGCAGAAATGTGCCTGCATGACAGAGATTTTGTAATATAAACCTATGATTAAAATAATTAGATTAAAATCATCTTATTGCTCCTTAACTCTTACTATAGTTTTATGCCACAGGTCGATTTTTTCTTTCATTCGCACAAAATTCAACAAGAGGG
Source organism: Macrobrachium rosenbergii (assembly GCF_040412425.1). Taxonomy (NCBI): domain Eukaryota; kingdom Metazoa; phylum Arthropoda; class Malacostraca; order Decapoda; family Palaemonidae; genus Macrobrachium; species Macrobrachium rosenbergii. The sequence goes on from NC_089752.1 coordinate 31,297,038, forward strand.
AACAAATCTTATTCATTTTCTGAAAATCAGTCTTAATATGAAGCGTCTTAAGCCCAAATTAGAACCCTCTTCAAAGAACATCTCGGAATGGCCTATGAAGTACTGTACACCTCCATAAAAGCGGCTGTCTCGGAGGCGAATGGTATGACAGACAAGAAACGCAACGAAAGGGTCTCAAAAGCAAGTCATACAGTCAAGCCATAGATACGGTGAATGGCTATCCAAGAGAGGTGTGAACGGGCCATCACTGTGAAGAATCCAGTGAGATGTTAAGCCATCACGGGGAACAATCATATGCCCAGCCAAGAAAGATGTGGACAGGTTTTCGTAGGGAAGAACTCTATAGCCAGACAAATGGTAAATGGGAAAAAAAAAATAAAACCTGGCAAATGGTAAATTATAAGACTGATAGAAAATAAACAGTATAGTAGTACTTCTGTGAAGATAATCCAAAAACCAGGCCTTGCTATGAAGCTAGCATACCGTGCTCATGATGAAGCTTTTTTGGTTGGCTTCCTCGTATAAGGTGCGTGGATATGAGTAGCATTGACTGAAGTTATAGTAAATAAAAACGTCCCCAAAATGAAAGGATTCTTTTGGTTATGTACATCGAATTGATATGATTCATTTGCTTGCATTGTCTTTGAAAACGAATGACAATATTTACTGTAGCCTTTCACATAAAGAATTTGCATAAAATATGTGGAATATGATTGACAATCTATACTATTTTTTTCATAATTTCCCAACAAAAGACAGGTTTCTTATACACAGTTAAAATCTACTCCAATGCTATGATATCTTGAAATTTTGAGGAAAAGAAAGTACTTTAAAACAAGTATTACTAATTTTAAGGAAAGGGCACATATTTCCAAGATTCCTTAGGTCAGGGCTGCCAAATAGCATAGGTGGCAACTCATTAAAAAAAAAAGCTTAACTATCACTAACAGGGGGCATTTTTGTGCTTAGAAGGCGACATCAGTTATTTTTAATCTGTTAGTGCATATTAATGAATGAGGCTTATGTCAGCATTGAGTGTTGTTTTAACGTTTTATCAGCACTGTTTTGGTTTAGGTTGTGGGAAGGTGACGGGAGATAATATGCTATTAATTTTAATTAACTTCATTTGATGAAAGAATACCTCCTATAAGAAAGTCTATATTGATTGCGCCTGCGTTTCATACTATGACATAGTTGCCAAAAGCCTTATTACATATTGATTCTCAATTTATGTCTATTGTCTACGAATAGATGTATTTAATTAAACCGTCATACATCTCTCATAGAAAGCCTATTCATGCACACTCCATGTTTTAAGGGTTTCTTCCTTTTATTGCTAAAAGCATTGGTGTTTCAAACTTTCAGTACGAAAAATTGTGTACACTGTATGGTAACAGTGTGCACTGTTACTCGTGGGTGAAAAGTTTCATGGAGTGTTGTTGTGACACCGAAAATTGAATTTCAGTTGATTAGGAATGGCTATGTCATAGCTTCAGAACTATGTATGAATGAGTAAGTATCAAGTGATTAGTTTTCAGTTCTGAAATTCGGTTCATATCTCCTGAATTAGTTATTTCTCGTATAAACGTAAGGTGGCCTAGATCTTCCGGGCTAGGCTAGGCTAGGCTATTCCAGCCACAAATCACCTTACCGTATGCATTTAGCATAATATTGTTTGTACTGTTTATTGTTCCGTCATTGCTATTATCGGCCGTATGATGTCAGTAACGCCAGATGGCTGCATCAAACAATTTTTGACGATATTTAATGGAACCAGTAAGGCTAGTGTCGTGTACAACCAGTTGGCTTAAGTGACACGTTTCCCGGTTTGATGGGAAAGCTGGCTATTTAAAAAAAATTGTTAATCATTTTTGATTAGCCGAGCGTTAGATAGGTCTACATTAGGCCTATAGAAATTCACATCTCACGCTTGTAAATTCTGAGAATCGTGTAACCAGAATTACCATATATCCTGTACATCTCCGGCAATGAGATTGTGTGTATAATTAGAGATTCAGTTTCCGTTTTGTGTCGTTGATGTTGAAAAGTAGATCTAGGGACTGTAGGCAGTACCTTTTGGTTGCTCAAGCGATTTCAAAAAAAAGGGCAGTGCATCGGAACATCCCTTCAAGCTAAATGAAGTGTAATTGAAGTGATACACTTCCGTTATGTGGACCTAAGCAAGATACAGGTCTAGGGACTAGACTATGTATTGGGTGCCCTGGATACTGAGGCATAACATAATTACAGAATGTAATATCTACTGTATATGAAAGTGAACTCACCAGAACCAAATTAAGTTGCACTGTGTTTAATAACATGCTTTTTTTTTTTTACCATGAGGCTTTTAAAAGATCCTCTCACAAAACCTATAGATTGCTAAAAGAATACAAACATGAACGATACCTTATGATGCTTCTTGTTGAGCAGACATGTGAAAGGCATTATTTTATAATTTTGTATCAGAGATTTACAAAACCAAGACTATTTTGTAATTTTGTATCAGATTTACAAAGCCAAATAGTCTTATAGTACTAATATTGAAATGTCAGCATATACTTGAGTTAATATATTGTGTCCTAAATTGCAAGTATGATGGACAATGATTGAGATGATGTTCCATAGATATATGCCGCTAGTTGATTTAAGTTTTATCGTTTTATGGCCACTGTTCCCGTGATTTTAATATATATATATATATATATATATATATATATATATATATATATATATATATATATATATATATAATGAACGTCAGGATTATATCCCGAAGATGTAACAAATTTAGATTCAACAGGATCTGTATCTCTAAGTCAGTTGCCAGCAATAGACAGATTCAAGGTAAAACACACAACTCTGGCAAGAAGGTACACTCAAGAGATGGATAACAAAACCAACGTTAATATATACAAAAGGATGTCCCCGAAAAGTGACCTAGGAACTAGAGACTTCACATGCATCTACAGAAACACATTCACTACCTTCATTCTTCTAGCTTACTTGCACAAAATAGTACTGGGGAAAGAACAAGTGGTAGGTAGAAATCAACACTTACCCGACACGAAAAAAATAAACACTCGCCAAACAGTCGGAAGCACAATATAGAAAGTATCCTTAACTAATTTATGAAAAGCAACACTTGATATAATAAATTTACAATATAACCTTCACCGTTGAATATTATGTATATCTATATATAACACTGGAAGTTCCAAGCAGCTAAATAGCTCTGTCCTTATATTAATTTACACTGAAGTGATGGTACGTGGTGACGATAATAATAATAAAGGGCGTAGAGTCAAATGAATTAGTCTCACCCTCCGGCCTCCAAAGGCCCCCAGCAAAAGCACTCACAGGTGGGCAAAAGGAGAACCCACAGCACTGATCCCAAAAGGGGCATAGGGCAGGCCCCGCCGTAGAAGCTCAGCACAGCACACACGGCAGGAGAACATGCTCCAAAATACTCGGGCCTTGGCGCGAAAAAAAAACAAAGTCAGCTGCCGGTGATGCAGAGATCAACGAGTGCAACAAGGTAAGGACGGGGATGTAATTTCCTCTCAGTGGAGCAGACATCAGTCTTGTTCGCCTGACCAAAAGGCCACCCCCCCCCCCACGTCAAGTGGGAGAGACGAAGAAGCAAATGGTGAACAGGCGAACAAGGCAAGCACCGAAGAGCATAACTCCGCTTGTCGATATGAAGATTAGAAAAAAGCGGGTAAATAAAAACTATACACAAACGCAATAAACCCTTTTAGGCGAAGCCGAAAATAAAAGTCCTAAACCAGTTTCTGGTGACATTTAAAAGAAATTAAAACGAACTTTAAGATGAAAATCATGAAATAATTTAATTAGTTATTACAATATTTATATAATATATATAAATGCTTATGTATTTATGTATGTATGTGCAGTATGTATTACCATTATCGTATTTATCATAATCCTGAGAGCCTCTTCGCTGTACTAATGTCTTCTTGAGGCAGTGATATGTACACTATGTATTTATATTTATTCCAAAGTTAGATTATTAATCGATTAATGATTTGCAGTCGGAAAAATTCGTAATCTAAATTCTGATATACGACTTTGTATGCTGTCTAAAACTACGTAGGTCTAGGGTGTGATATTATTCATGCTTATATTACAGTGGGAGGAGATGGGAAGAAAAAGTTGTTTGCTGACAATTTACATGATTTATTTAAAATGAATTGCTGCATTCAGATTTCCACTTTAATTTTAAATGCGTATTCTTTAGTACGTCAGACCCGATGTGCGCGGCACCTTGCACCTCTGTTTTCCACGCGGATCCTCTCCCTTCTTGATAATTAAACTTACTTGCTGTC
>NC_089752.1:31306383-31338883 GCF_040412425.1 Macrobrachium rosenbergii
ATTCTCATCCGGATGACTTTATATATTGGCCTTTGGAGTTACCATTGGCCTGTCTATTCGCCATTTCTAAGCTATTTCAGTGTCGTTTGGAACAGTGTTATCGTTTTTTATGAATGAACGTGATGTCGCGCGGAGCTTAGTACCTATCCAGCTATGAGAGCTCACTTCATTCAGCTAGGTCAATCAGCATTTTCCCGGGCACTCACCGCGCAGTTTACATCGACCATCATGTTCTTCAAAATAAATTTAAGAGTTCTAATGTTAAGTATTTATGACAAACTCGTGCCTGCAAGCGTTTTAATGGTTAAACATTATGATGATGGAAGGTTATCATCTTCCTTACTGTATTTATTTTATTATTATTATTATTATTATTATTATTATTATTATTATTATTTTCCAGTTACTCATCAATATTATTATTAATAATATTATTATTATTATTATTATTATTATTATTATTATTATACATCCATTGTTGTTATACCTGAATATAATAACACTTATCATTTCACACATTTAATTAAAGTGACCAGAATATACACAAATGTGAGGTCTTGGTTGTTCTGGGATAGCCAGTTAGGGCTTTCATATGAAACTTAGTTTAAATCAATATCTTTCTTAGAAGCAGCTTTTGAGGGCAACCGGCGTCCCTTCTGGTTCTGAGGCCCTTTGTCAAGTACCATTGGCCTTCATAGCCAGTTATTTCAGTGTCGTTTTGTCGTTTTTTTTCTATTGTATTCCTATGCTTTCCACACAAGACCATCATGTTCTTCAAAAATATAAAGTTCTATAATATATATTTTGATATATATCCCCATATATATATATATATATATATATATATATATATATATATATATATATATATATATATATATATATATATATATATATATATATATATGTATATATAATATATTTATATAATATATATATAATATATATATAATATATATATTATATATATATATATATATATATATACATATATATATATTATATATATATATATTTATATACAGTATTATATATATATATAACCTTCCGTATTATTGTGGAAGTAATATATAATACATATATATATATATATATTATATATATATATATATATATATATATATATATATATATATATATATATATATATATATGCTTATTTTTATATTTAGTTATGTGACTATAAATCTCCTCCTCCCCAAAAAGAATCCCGCGGTTCGGTAGTGCCGGAAGTTATTCTCACATTATGTACTGTAGGTATTAATAAAGGGTGTTTGCTGTGTCCCTTCGGCCTCTAGCTACACCTTCTTTTTAGACATTTACTTTACTTCCATTCCCACTTCCTTTCTTTTATCCAACTCTCCAACCTCTCTAACTGTTACTTCTTTTCTCCCTGTTCCCCTTTAGATCCTTGTACTTGATGTTTGCTCTATAGATATCTTTATCTTGATGTCCATCCACTCCAATCCCTCTTTTACTGAGGCAGAATGTGCCTCAGTGCTGGGCTTGATTGCCTAAATTTCATGAATCAGACTTTCCAAAAAATTCTTTCCGAGAAAATAATTACTACAGCATATTGAGTTAATTGAAATTGTGAGCAACTGCTTTTTGTTCCAGAATCGATGATATTCTCTACATATACTGTATTTGACTTTATTATAGTGATTATTGTGCAGTAGCCAATAAATTTTTGGGAAACTGAACCCATAATTGTGTCAGAGTTATTTGCTTTTCTGTTAAGTGCGTTTTTTAAACATGTTCAGCTGTCAAGAAAATGCAGCTGGAAGGAAATCCGCACCGGTTTTAATGCCTGTCGATACTTCATGAAGTCAAGAACCTTTCAGCTTTTTAGTTTTATTGCCAAAGTTTCCTGTAAATGACGTCATGGTTTGTTCTCGTTGGATGTTCAGGATGTGTTTTTTGTCTGTAAGTTGCCTTCAAGGTCAGGAGAAAGAATGTTGAATTCTAGTGATTCGATTATGAATTCTCCTGGTGTTGTCGACTGATTATCATCGTTCATGAGAAAGAACTTGTGGCCCTTCGATGGACAGTCCAATATTTCAGGTGCTATAGAGCGAATTTTAAGTGACGTTGATGTCAACAATTTACTGGAATACATTAAAGATAATGGGCTGTTTTATGATATTTAGCTGTAGCGGAAAAGCAGAGTTAATTTATTCTTTTTAAGCAGTTAATTTATTATTTTAGTATTTTATTATTTTGAATAGTAATTCCTCTATTCGTATTATGGTACTGAATAACTTAACGGTTCTAGTGCCAGGTCATTAGACTAAACATTCATAAATCAATCAATCAATCAATCAATTGTGGCCCTTCGATGAGAGAGAGATTTTCGTCTGTTTTATGATGTACTTATGTCGCTTTGTTGATAAATTCTCGCCATTTTATAGTGATTAAAGTGACAAACTCTAGCAAAAGTGTGATTAAGTAGCTGAGCAGAGTGTGTAAGTATGTCTGGATGACGGAAAGTTTCCAAATGAAAGGGGAAGAGGAGTAATTTTTGATATATATGATAAAATTGACATAGGTGTCCATGATATAAAATGGCGAGAATTTATCAACAAAGCGACATAAGTACATCATAAAACAGACGAAAATCTCTCTCTCATCGAAGGGCCACAATTGATTGATTGATTGATTGATTTATGAATGTTTAGTCTAATGACCTGGCACTAGAACCGTTAAGTTATTCAGTACCATAATACGAATAGAGGAATTACTATTCAAAATAATAAAATACTAAAATAATAAATTAACTGCTTAAAAAGAATAAATTAACTCTGCTTTTCCGCTACAGCTAAATATCATAAAACAGCCCATTATCTTTAATGTATTCCAGTAAATTGTTGACAGGGTGAGAAAGGTGGAGGTATGTAGGAGTGGTAAAAAAGATAGTGTAGTTGAAAGGATGGATCAAAATATTTTTTAGAAGAATTTGTCATGTGGAGAGAATGGAAATGGTTAGGTTAGTGAAAAGAGACTCTAATTGAGTGTCGGAAGGAAGGAGAGAAAGATCTAGAGAGGTTTGGTATATGATTGGAAAGAGAAGTCTTCAGTATCCTGGAAGTGAGAGGGTTAATGTAAGGTAAAGGTGAATGACGCAGTGTCTGTAGTACTGTTTGATGCGATGTTGATGAGCCATTTTTAAAGGCGCATGAAGCAGCTAATGCTGAGGAACTCCTCAGCTCAATAGACTCATCCACGATTTATGAGTTAAAATATGAATGTAGCAGTGGTTATTATCAGGACTTTTCTCAGAAGTGACCTCTATAAAGGAAAACGCCTCAGTGTTGAAATATATATATATATATATATATATATATATATATATATATATATATATATATATATATATATATATAATATATATATATGTATGAATGTATGTTTATATATACATACATACATACATACATACATACATACATACATACATACACACACACACACACACACACACACATATATATATATATATATATATATATATATATATATATATATATATATATGCGTGTGTGTGTGTATGTGATAGTTTTGTACATTTTATTGCGATTTAACCCATTCTGTCCGTGGAATGGTAATGATAGTTGTGTACCACATGAATGTTGCCTCTGAAATAAAAAAGGAGTTTCATTGACTCTTTTTATGTGAAGAGAATTGTTTTTATTCGGGTGATAGCTTCAACAAAATCTTGTGTTTTATGCCGCCAATTATATGTTTGGGATTTCCAAGGCCGCTGCGTGTGCCTCATAACCGGATTTCCATCTCCGTTCGTCTTCACTGTAATTCTCTCTCTCTCTCTCTCTCTCTCTCTCTCTCTCTCTCTCTCTCTCTATGTATATATATAATATATATATTCAATATATATATATTATATATATGTATATATATATATAATTACTAGATGATTCTGTATATATATATATATATATATATATATATATATATATATATATATATAAATTACTAGATGATCCTTTCTCTCTCTCTCTCTCTCTCTCTCTCTCTCTCTCTCTCTCTCTCTCTCTCTCTCTCTCTCTCTCTCTGAGTGTTCATTTTGTCATCTTTGGCTAAAATGTACAAGGGATGTGCAGTGTGTTGATTGACTGAATTTCACTTGGTAATATGCAAATCGAAAATTTTTACTCATTCTCCCTCTCCTAAGACATTTCCCATTTGAGTTGGGGTTCATGTAAAAAAAATTAAGTAATTTTTTTCAGACTGTCAGTGATTAGAATTGCTTGTAAATTTCTGTTAGTAATGAGTATAGCAGTTAGTATCTTGTCGTATCCCTAATTTGATAAGTGCTGTTCTGAAATTTATAATTTTTGTTTTGCGTTTGAAAATTTTAGCGCCATAGATTTTGAAATTTTTATCTAAGCTCTGTCTGTTTTCTGTTAGAAAGAATTGTTCTCGGGCATGAATGAACCGGTCAGCTCAAAGGAAGCATGTCAACTCCAGAACTCCAGCTGTCACTAATTAAGTCTTCATCTATCTGCTCAACGTTTTTGACCGTTAGTAAGTTACAGTTTGCTGCAGCTCTAGTAAGGGTATCGCCACTCTCTTTACTTCTCGGTCTACTACGTCCTAGGGAATTGGTTGTCAGTCTGCTTCCATCTTGGGCACAAAGACAGGGTCGGCCAGTATCAGTTTTTCTTTTCATCAGCATTTTCTTTTTCCATGAATTTTTATTTACTTAGATTTTCTTGTGCACTGTACGTGACTTCATTAACTTACCAAGGTCACCCTTAGGCATCTCCCGCCCTCCCCCTCTCCGCTCTCCCAAATAACTAGTCCCCAGTACACGGGTGTCATCTTATGGGGCAGTTCGTGTCCTGCTTGCTTGAGACATGTGCAAGTTTTGTCTTTATTTTTATTTTATCCGAAACATACCAGACCCCGTTCCTACCACTCGCCCCAGCTGTGCCTTGCTGGGCAAGGCTCAGCAATGGTTTATAAATTCCTCTTTGTTATGAGCGAAAATTTGAGTCGTTTATAAAACAAGTATTGTTCGAAAGTTACTGAAGACGATAAGAATGATGGAAAAAGGCGGGCCTACCCTGAAGTGGCAGAAAACTTTGGCACAAAACTGGAAAGAAGAAACTTCACGCGAATTCTTTATTGCATTGAATGAGAAACTACGAAAAAGCATATTCATGACACCCATGCGGTGGTGGAGATTTTCAGAGAGAGAGAGAGAGAGAAGGTCGATTCAGAAAAACCTTGACGCTGGAACAGGTCTGAGAAAGGTTTTTTTTTCCTCATTCCATAAGAAACCAAAGAACTTAGGGAAGACTGGATTGTGGTCCCTCATAAACTCTGATGTATAAAATCAAATATTGTTAGCAGAGAAAATCAAGTCATATGGAAAAGTAGTGGACGGGTCTACTCAATTCATTTTGCAGTACTCTTTTATCAATAAGTTGTTTTCATCCTCTGAGAGATGTTCTCCTTAAGGGGGTAGTGTTGTCAGTGCACCTCACATGGTGCACTGTAGGCGTTACTAAAGGGTGTTACCAGCGTTCCTTCGGCCATAGCTACACCCACATTTTAGCCTTTTACTTTACCTCCTCTCCCACTTCCTTTCTTCACTCTTACTGTCCAAACTCTCTGACTATTACTTCTTAATGCAACTGTGGTGTTTCCTCCCCTGTATTTTTTGTCATCTTTTGTCTTGCTGTCCAACCACTTCAGTTCCCTTGTTTTCACTATAATAAGCGTTGAATGGCTGAAAGGGCCCCAGTGCCTGTTGGCACGGTTTCATAAAATCACAAAAAAAAGGTATTTTAAATCACTCTTTAAGGAAGGTTGTCGAAGAATATTTCAAGAGTAGAATACCCAAAACATTTATTTTCTTTCGTTATATATTTCATTATTTAAACAATACCTTATTCACGCGTCATTATTTGGTAAAGGTAAAAACAGTGATCGCACCCTTTTGATGTGATCTTGTCTTTGTTTAGGCAGTTGTTTTATGAAACAACTGATTAATTATTCTTGTGCATTGTGTTTACACACCTTGTAGAACAAACGTGTGTGCATGTGCTTACTTCCGTATTGTGCAGAGGAATCCAGAATACGGAGCATTCAACTGCAGACTAGGACACAATAAAAAAGAAATTTAACGTTTTTTGAATGATCTTTAGTGCACATCCGCATTATAGACGAATATGTTTATCACTCCAGTTGAAGTAACTTCCAAAAGCACCTCTGCCCGTGAAGCTGGAGGTGGTCATGTTTGTTTGTGTGTTTGTTAGAGACTGGGAAGAGACGAAGACACGTGTGTGGATTCTGACGGAAATTTTCCACCAAGGTGATCCTCGTTACTGGCAGCGCGAGTGAAGAGAATTTGGGACAGACCTAGACCTGAATGGAGGGCTCTTTTGGGGTGGGGAGGTTTGAGGTGGCAATGCCTCAGCATTGAGCTCCTTAACTGATCGCCTTTTCCTGGTTTTTTGTCAGTCGCTGTTTGTTTGGATAGCTGAGTATTATTTATTTTTGGGAAAGTTAAAGTAGTCATATAATTATTAAGTTTGAAATTGATATTACTTTTGGCATAAAGAATGCTTCATCTACATACGAAGATATTATAAAGGTAGAAGTATTGTGAAGCAACGATATATTGACTCTCGTTTTGTAAGCCCTTCGTACAATCACAGAACAGTTTTCACTGCATATTTCATAAACCCTCAAAATAATTCTGTGGGCCTCCATTCTCAAACCTGAGAGAGAGAGAGAGAGAGAGAGAGAGAGAGAGAGAGAGAGAGAGAGAGAGAGAGAGAGAGAGAGAGAGAGAGAGATGGGAATCTAAAAAATATATAATTTCATATGATTCTATAAGCCTGTCGGTGTAAGAGCGTTTAAAATACTTTCTCGATCTGGTGCTTAATCGAAATAATATTACTGGAAATAATCTGAAACTATAAAAATCTGTTTTGACGGTCAGGCTAAACACTGAGGCAGAGATATTTGTTTATGACCGGTTATTTTACCAAAATTCTAAATCCGATAGAATTTTCGTTTTACGCATTTACTTTACGTCAGTAATATTTACATTATATCATGATATTTATCCGATACAGTATTTATCTGAGTAGAAAAGATAACGTGTATTATAGTCTTCAGTGCGTGAGGTGTATATATATATATGTATATATATATATATACACTATATATATATATATATATATATATATATATATATATATATATGCATATATATATATACAATATATATATATATATATATATATATATATATATATATATATATATATATATATATATATATATATATATACATACATACTGTATATACATATATAACATATGTATATACAGTATGTATATATATATATATATATACTGTATATACATATATATGTTATATTATGTATATATATATATATATATATATATATATATATATATATAGTTTTGTTACTAATACACACGTAACTTTATTATATTCTCGAATGTCAAGCTACAAGTGTCCTTTAATATTGAATTTCCTTGACATTATTATTATTATTATTATTATTATTATTATTATTATTATTATTATTATTATTATTATTATTATTATTATTCAGATGATTTCAGTTCTCATGGAACAAACCGACATGGCCCACTGACTTGAAATTCAAGCTTCCAAAGAATATGGTTTCCATTTGAAAGAAGTAACAGAAGGCAATAGGAAATACAGACAGAGGAGACCAGTTATTAGAGAAGGAAAAATGAATTAACAAATATATAAATAAATAGATAATAATGTTAGTAAGATATTACAGTACAAGGGGAATTATTTGATGCGTTGCATCCTCGACTGAATTCTGTAGGTTCCCATTGCACAGCACCCTCAGGGAAACTGTTCCACAGTCCAGCGGTGTGAGGAATAAGGGACCTCTGGAACTGAGAAGCTCGACAGCGAGGCACATTTACTGCATATTGGTGTTGGTGTTTAGCAGATCTGGGTGCTTTCGGCAGGAAAAGAGGAACAGCGATCAGTTATGAATGTGAAAGACATCTGTTAAAATACAACTTATGGAAAATTACGAACAAGAGACCATCCGTCATGGTCCAAGTCGTAACTGCCAATCTTAGCAAACAGAAACTGACCACCACGAACCATTCTATGTAAAAGAGCTAAATCTCTGTCAGAAGCAGACATCCCCATTTGAAGAGGAGGAGAAGGAAAACCTCGACGGGGCTTGATAGATGGCGTGAAAGAGGTATTGTATAGAAACTCCAGAGTCAGCATAAGGAGTTGAAAGGCGTATTGTATGTAGGGAGGTTTGACGCATTGCTAGTAAGACTTCTTCGTGACTTTAGGAAGCAGGTGATGTTAAAGATTTCTGCATGGGGGTATTCATCCAAAATTCAGCAGTTATAATACAAATGTGCATTAGCCATCTGTTGTCGTTTTGTTTTTCTTTTGAACCAATTCCTCTTAAGAAGAAAGGTTAGTGTTGAAAATAAATTAGCTTTTGTGTGTGAGCACCTGTGATTTTAGTTGAAAGATATTGGTATTCACAGACGAAGAGGTCTTTCACAAAATGAAAAGTCAAATAAATAATCGTTTCGCGTACAGTAAGCTGTATGAGCAAATAGAAGTGGACTTTGTGCTTAAGTGACAGTTCCATTAAGACCAATATTTGATTGGAATCGCCTCATCCAAATGACCCATTTAACGAGAAGGGAAGAAGTTAAAGAATCCAAAAATAGGATGCCCAAACTTCTCCTTACAAAGTAACTTTGAACAGTGACCTGGAGACCGATACAAGGAAGTCCTCTGTCATCTTTTGCCAGTCAAACCTTACTGACAGGTTGTTAGAGAAATGTTTGTCTGGTAGAGTTTATAGTTTTGAACACGCACAAAAAATAATCCTCCAAAGGAGACTGAAAAGCTATAGAGAGAGAGAGAGAGAGAGAGAGAGAGAGAGAGAGAGAGAGAGAGAGAGAGAGAGAGAGAGAGAGAGAGAGTGAACCATGATAATAATAATAATAATATTATGATAAACTGAAGCACTTATAACACTCATAGTATCTTTATTCCAGCAACATTCTGACTACTGGAGTTATTCTCAAATGGTTATGGAAAAACTTTGAGATTATACACAAAACCATTAAGTGACAAAATGCATAAGTGTTTATTTAATATAAACGTGTGAAAGTATACAAACATATGAAATGTGCCAAAAAATTAATCAGAAATACTCCTATCAGGGAGACGGCTCCAATAAAAGACATTGATAACAGTGAAATCTGAAACATAAAAAGGGAATAGGAGAATTAATAATAAAAAGTGGAAGATCACAGCATGAATATTGAAAGTTTACTCAGAATTTCCTTCATGCATTCACTTAGGCACATGGAGAGGAAAGCCAAATCCTACTGATACTGCTGTGTAGTTGTTCTCAAGCTTAAGATCAACAAAACATGAATGGAACTCAGTTCTGAATCAAAATTTAGTTGCTGAGAAAAGTCAGGAGAGTACATATTCACCGAGGACATATAATTGATTTTATGTTATTAATAAGGGTTGAGAAGTGGAAATAACCTACTTATTGCTCACCAAATTAATTTAACATCGTTAGCAATGAAAATTAAATATTTACTATTAAAAAAATTATTTATTTTTTTGAGATAAAAAAATAAAAGTTTGTAAAGAAACCTAAAATGAGATATGATGAGCCAGGCCTCTTGCGTATAGAATTAAAGACCCGTTGTGGTCGAAGTTCATGGCAAGCCTTTTTTTGTTTTGTGGGGCCTTCAGGTGTAATACTAAAAGACTGGTAAAATAGCAAAGACTGATTTAGATGTTCCAGCTGCGTACCAGTGGTTGGTCATCTTCAAATTTTTGTTTGCAGCAAAGATATTATGCCGTTGCCATCATTTCCTGAACTAAAGTACAAACATTCTTCTCCATTTAACTACTTTGTGTGAAACCTTGGGGAAAAGCTATAACTTTTGGAAGAGGTTGTATGTAGGATAGTTACTTTTGTGAATTTTTTTATTTTCTCAATCTGATATTTTTCATGGGTTTCTCATGCACTCATCCTTGTAAATTTCATAATTACTGCTTGGCTACATCCAGCAGTGACATCAGACGATATATTAATGGCCTCTCGTTTGTATTTATAGTTTTTCTTCTGACAGTTTTCTCGTAAATTTTTTGATGCCTCTACACTCGCTACATTAGCGGTGTGATTTGGTTGTTGGCTCGTGTTTATGGAATAAGTCGTCCTAATGGCAGCACAGGTCTTTGCTTTGTAAGTGGTGGTAAGGTAATTAAGTGAGTAAGAGGCCTGGTGTGGATCTCTGAAGTTGGACCACCAGCCTGGACGTATAGACTGCGTTTATGTCATTGGTGTCCACATTGTTACCGACTGTAGTCCTCACCGACACAAGGCACTTATTTTTTGACATTTCTTGCATTTCCAGAGCACTTCATCTCCTTTATGTTTTTCTTTAAAAAGGAGAAATGAAGCACCTATTTTAATGGATGTTCATTAAAATTTGTGAATGTTCAAAAACCAAGATATAAAAAGAGAATTTTAAGTTTACAGTAATTTCTGTGCATAGCTGTGAAGTAAATAAACTAAAGCAAAATTCACAAATTTTCTTGTATGTGAATACGTTTTGCAGGTTAACTGCTGTGTAGGTCGAATGTTTATCGGAAAATTACTCATAGGTGAATTTACCAATCAGAAAAGTTTGTCTGTCTGTGCATTGGTCTCGAGTAATTTTTCCACCAGCAAGCAAGTAAGGTGTGATTAGATTGGCGTGAAATGGTGAATCTACAGCAACAGGAATATAGTTGGAATGCGTGAAAATGTTATTGATAACACAACAGAGACCTTATCAGACTGAGGATAAAGGATACGTAAAAACGAATTGCTTTAGGAAAAGAGAGGCTCTCTTCGATCCGGTTCACTTGATCTAAATAGAGGAAAAAAGAAGAAAAAGGAAAATATATAAGAAACTTCCACGCAAGGAGTCGGGGAGTTCCCTGCAACGCTTATTTTATTTTCACCCCCGCCCACTTCCTTCTTTCTTTCTGTCCATGTTGTACAAAAGTTCATGTACGCACGTTCACATACAGATATAAATAATAAAAATTATATATATATATATATATATATATATATATATATATATATATTATATATATATATATATATATATATATATGTATTATATATATTTACGTATACATACACTCATATATATGTGTATATATATATATATATATATATATATATATATATGTAATGTACATACACACATACATACATACAAGCCAGATGCATTTTATATGAAATCTACTTTTAAAATCCTAGTCATTGCTTGTTTTCAAAGTGGAAAAGAAAACCTTGAGAATCTTAAAATAGAATGAAAGATTGAATGGCTCATTAGAGCATTACTGTTCGTGGTATGCATGAAATGTTAAGTTGGCAAGAGCGAGTAGTTATTACCTTGCTTTTAACTCATCAACCATCATGGAAACTGGTATTTGCTTTGGGCAATGTCTCTCAAGACGAATGAAATAAGCTAGAGCTCTAAAGCAGAAGCTTTTATTGAAGTCTTATTGATTTTGGTTGCTTGCGACCCACTTCTCAATACACCACCAAGAACCCACTGGAATCATTTTCTGATGGGGCTAATGGGTTGCGGGGCGACCCAACTTGCCCAGTATCTCATACAGATAAGACAGGCAGTGATAATCATTGGTTCATCTGCCTGTAAAAACTAAATATCAATGATTATGACACCTGAAGACCAACAAATGAGCAGGTTCACCAAGAAGCAAGAAAGCAGGTAGACATGAGAGGGAGTACTGGCCCCTGATGAAAGGAAATTCTGAGAGCAACCAATACTTGTGAGACAGCCAAATGTGACTAGTAAGCTGGTGATCTTGCAAAGATCAGTCCGTTTCAATGATGGCATAGTTTATCAGCAATCCAAAAGAGACGGTTTGAATGAATGTTTTATAACCACGATTGGCGGTGGTGACGGATCGCCATCTTCCCCAAGTTCAGACAGCGGCTCAGAGTTGATAAATGACAAAAATGATAGTGATAATGATCGAATGACTAGTGAAGAGTCAGATAATATCAGGAGGGGTATTTTTGGAAGAAGATCAGGAGGAAGAAGAAACAACAGCAGTCAACAGAGAGGTAATGAGCATATCACTAGAAAAGTAAGGGAAAGGTGGGAATATGCAGTGGTCCGAAGAGGCTGGGCTAAGAAGAAGGACTGATCAGAATCTACCTGGGGAGAGATCCCCTTGCTTGCCTAACTCTACCAGTGGAAATGGTAAGTTTTAGGGGTCTCTTCAGCAGGTTGAGTCTACCTTATGAATAAAAAGAGGGAGATACAAGACTCAATAGAAATGAAACATCAATTGTTTCATTTCTATTGAGTCGTATATTTCCCTCTTTTTATTCTAGGGCTACCCTAGAAGAGATCAAGAGGGTGAAAAGAATATGAGCCTCAAGTAAGCCCTTAGACCAGAAGGGTAGCCAAAGAGTTGGGTCCCTTTTGCTACTGCCGAACTGATCTGGAATTCTTATATGCCAGTCTAACACAGGTATAACTGTGCTCTTTTTCTCTTGGGGGGGCGGGGGTCTAAATCTTAAGCTGAAATATTCTCCCAATAGCCAATGGGGTTTAGCCTTAACAGTGGAGGTGAACAGGTTGTTCACCTTGTCTTGGATGACCTGGAGGTGCCTTCAGCACAATGGACCCTCATTTTATCCTTTGGCATCAGCTTTGCAATTAGATAAAGTTTATACTTAGTTTGTCCTTGTATGTGTGTGTGTGTGTGTGTGTGCAGTTCTCTCCCAAGTTATGGTTACCGATCTTCTCCATGGAAGCTTGCTAGGCGAGTTCATTGTTAAATATCAGTGTTCGAGAGGAGGAAAATTATTGGTGAGCTTTGTAAGTTTTTGAAGTAGTTGGCTTTGCATTTCCAGGTATTGTTGCATGATGTGATCCTTGTAGCCATATTTAATCCTTAAGGCTTAAGGTTTTGAAGCCGTGAGCCTAAGGAACCAAACTTAAAATTTATGTCTGGGCTAAAGTTACAGGGTTATAAGATTTTTGGGTTCTTTTGCAGTTTTCGTTTTAGCAAGTCATGTTGGTGTAGTCTTTTTGGTCACCTTTTGCATGTAGCTGGACTTTAGCTAAACTGCGTTATCCATTTCCTTCTTTTTCAAGATTCTTTTAAACACTGATGCGGATGGATGTCCTGGCGTCTGAAATTTTTTGAATTTCTTTGCCTTGTCAAAGTAATATTGGAGCATATTGTTGGATAACAGTAGCACAAGTTTTACTTGTCTTAGAAATATAACATTAGTATTCTTTATTTTCAACTGAATATAAAATTATATCGCACATTTTCACTCAGTAGCCTACAATAGTATCTCAGGCTTTATATATATATATACATTATATATATATATATATATATATATATATATATATATATATATATATATATGTATATATATACATACTGTATATATATATATGTATGTATATATATAATATATATGGATAAATACGAAAGCTTTTCGTACTGAACTTCTGCCTGTTGTTTTCCTGTGTTATTCGCTTATACCAAAATTATGTGAATCTTCTGAGATTTTATTGAGTATACAAACACACACATATATATATATACACACACACACACACGTGCACGTGCGCATATGTACATATCTGACCTTTTAACTTCTCAACTTCCTCGCAATGCTTGGATATACGCTTGTCACTGCAAATCTGAATTCGACTGGGTAGTAAACGAAGAAGCTTTCACCTCTCCAGGGTACGATTTGAACCAGCGCATGTTACGCCGTGCGTCATCGCCGGAACCTCTTGTATGTTGGTTCAGTTCCGGCCACAGAAGGTGAAAGCTTCACCATATATATACATATACATATATATATATATATATATATATATATATATATATATATATATATATATATATATATATATATATATATATATATATATATATTTATTATATATATATACACATGTATATATTGCATATATATATATATATATATATATATATATATATATATATATATATATATATATATATATATATATATAAAGTTATTTTAACCAGTCTGTTGTAATAGTTTTGGTTTGTTACTGGAACCGTTGATATTTTTCTCAGTGTCATGTCTTCATTTATTATTGCACAATAGCTTGTCGATACGAAGTATGCTGAGTAAGTTTTGATAAGAAAGCTCAAGGTTATGTATTTTTGTATTTTATTTACAAAATTATGACGCAATACATCATGGATAAATTTAATGATCTTGTACTGCACAAGAACTTATTTACATGAGGTTGCGTTATTATGAAACTTAATTACTACCCTACTGTTGTGTGTTCCTTTGATTTAGCTTCCCGGTAATTTACATACATTATTTTCATTCGTCCAGGCAGAATAATTTTCTTTATCTATCTTTGCAAACCATGCCAAAAACGAGTCCATGTATTCTTCGGTAAATACTAGAAGGAACTTGATATGTTATATTACTGCATTAGATGCTATTTATTTGGGATTTATATAATCATGTTTAAAGTCATTGGTCACACTTACAAAGAAGTAGAATGAAAATCTAAATTAGGGATAAGGCAGCCCATGTAAGTTGATATATAAATGACATACATGGAAATGTTTTGATAATTTATAGCAAACCAGTAGTTTTGTGGACAAACAACTTTTAAAAACCTGGGATTTTGTTTTGAAATAAATTATGCTATATTAATTGTGTGAGATCATGATGAGTTGGTGAAGGTTGGACTCCAGCGGACTTGTTATTGGGGTGTTTGGTTCCATCCCCATGACGTTTCCCCCTTCATTTATAGGTCATGTTAGGTTAGGATAGTGATTGCTTATTGGAGTATGGGGAAGTGTGGTGTATGATTTTTAGAAATGTTGGGTCAGGGATTACAGTTTGTGGAGAAAGATTGCTGAACCGCCCGACCGCATGGATAGATGTCATATGAAGGAGTTTACCCAAGGATTGTGTACTGATGATTTGGAGATTTATGAATCAGATGACTGAGGTCTGTTAAAAAGTCTATGGACCAAAATCCACGAAAGTTTTCGGGAAGGTTGCCTTGGCTCAGAGGGAATGACTTTAGATCATCAATAACGATCCGAAAGTCTGTAAGACGAGTGGTAGCACGTATAGATTGCACGATCTTGGCCTTGGTCCTTGGCTAACCCTCTCAAATGTTTTTTGAATTATTGTCCACAATCCTTAACGCAGTCCTGATGACAGAGACACTTTTCTCAGAATGAGGTGAACGAGTAACTTATGTTGAAGGTGATAGAAGTGGCATTTATGACAGTTCCTTCATTTCGCAAAGCAAGCGTCCATGTTCATAATTTAAGTAACTTCAGAAGCTTGTCAACTGTTTTCTTCTAAGGACTAAGGTTGCTAACGATCCAGCTCCTGTAGGCGGTGACGTCTGTGTACACAGCTGGGACTCCGGCCACACCGCATTGAGGTTGTCCGAAGGACACCACCCCCACCTGAAATTATTGAGGAGAGAATTCAATAACCGAGTAAGTGAGTGAAATAAAATATGTGCTCTTCAGTTCTCACAGTTAACTGATGTTGGAAAATTAAAAGTAACAGAAAAATCATACTTACGATAGAGTATCTGGGTCTGTTAGGTTCGGAAATCATGACTGGTCCACCAGAATCGCCGAAGCAAGAGTCTCTGCGGCCTTCACCTCCGAAGCAGACCTGCCAGAAAAAGAAATATGCCGTAAGTGTTACCGAAAACAATTCGAACACATGATTGCTGTTGCTGATAAAAGGCGATGGCACGAATCCTTGTAGTCCATAACCAAATATTAAGTCCAGAATCACTAACAGAAGCAGTGAGCTCAAGTTTCAAACCGAAGCAGTTTGTTTCCTAGATGATGTTACTGGTATTGATGAACCTTTTGCTTAGGTTCACGTATCTAAGCTCTGTGTGAGCGTGGGATGTGGAATGTCAAGTGTCATCGCTTTTGTTTAGCGCACATGTATAGGTATGTGACAATATTGATATCCATCACATATATTTAACGATCATGATTTATGAGATACACCAGGATGGGTTGCCCTTGGTAGAAGAGGTTGAGGTAGGCCAAAGGATACGTGGTTTAGGACAATGAAGCGGGAAGCAGGGGATGAGTGTTTGGGAGATCTTGAGGAGTTAGCCCAGGGCAGAATGTGGTGGCGTGAGTTCATCGAGGCCCTATGCATCCCCGTGGGTGCCACAGGAAATGATTGATTGATTTAGGAATTTGTATTTATGAACTTCAGAGAGAATATATCTTTGCAAAACGTTTACTGGTTTTGGTTAGCGATGAAAATATATAAATCGTTATTGTTCGAAAATGATAAACCTTCATTCATCCCACCATCACTCCTTTGTGGCTTAATTTTGTGATATAGTATATATTTTTGTTTTTACTGGCCGAAGATGATTGCAAGTTATGGATAAAGATTTCTCAACCGCCCGACCTCATATACAGTATATGGAGTATGAAGTATAAAGTTCTGTCATGGGTAGTGTGATGATGATTTTGTGTCTACCTGTTCTTGGATAAGGCTGTTGTTGTAGCTGGGATTGCAGGTGTCCCTGTCGACGAAAGGCAGACTGACGTGTTGCAGAATTTGAGTGTTGGGTCCGTTCTCTGTTGTGCCCCATCCGGCCACGGACGCCTGACGGCCTCCCACAAGGGTAGCCACGGTCGCTCCTTCAGCAGGCAGACAGATGGGCCCGATGTAACCTGTAAGGAAAGAAAAGTATATAAATATATGAAACTATTTCTGTGGAACATGGTTCCATAGTCTCTCTCTCTCTCTCTCTCTCTCTCTCTCTCTCTCTCTCTCTCTCTCTCTCTCTCTCTCTCTCTCTCTCTCTCTCTCTCTTCGGTAATATGGCGCAGAAGGCACCAACTTCACGAAAAAAAGTGGTTTTGAGGCACATTATTTTAGTGCAATTATTTGTTTACTTTAAATTCTATGACTTTTTTTTTTTTTTTACAATTAGCGGACACATCGCCCCTTCCTGATGTACAACCTTGAAGAAGCAGTACCTCCTCTGGAAGGATGTATTGTAAGATTCAAGGAGAGGAGAAATATAAAGAGACTTCCAAAGCTGGGTAGTAAACAGAGAGAGAGAGAGAGAGAGAGAGAGAGAGAGAGAGAGAGAGAGAGAGAGAGAGAGAGACATGCATCCCACGGATTGCTCATTTCTATGGAGAAAATGTTGTAATGGTAGCTTTATGAATATTAAGAGGTCACTTAGAAAAGACAGAGGCAGAGACGAATTGGCTTTAATTCAGTCCGATGGCGACTGGAAACCAAGATGAAGCATTCAAACTATTGAATAGTGATCCATAAAGGGACTGGTAAGGCAAACACAGCTGTAGTTATTAAACGATCCGCTGTTATATATTTGGGTATATTTAGAATTATGTAAACAAACAGCTCCTGTCTTTATGATTTTAAGTATAATATAACTGAATCTGCAACTGTGGATCGTAAATCCATCTCAAGGAGCATGGCATTGTGATCTGTTGATAACGCAAGGTTTTGGTAGCTGGGATAAAGAGCAGAAGTTAAACCGATAAAGAAATGAAATACTTGAAATTCCTTACTTGTGAACTGGACTGGTCGATCAAGCCTGATGAGGGCGATGTCGTCGCTGACGGTGCCACGGGTGTTGAAGGTTGGGTGGACAATGACCTGTTCGGGAGCGAAGTCCTGGTGAGGGTCACTGCAGCGCTGGCCGCCGCTCGTGGACTGGCAGTCACTGTTGGAGCTTATGTCGTATTCACCCAAACGGACGACAGTGCTGAAATCATAATAATAAAATGGTCACGTGGTTACAAAGGCAACGCGAAATGGAAGGATACTCGTTTCTTAAAGGTCGTTTCCGGAAGTTTACTCGTGAATTTTAGAGTGAGGTCCATCATTATATTGATTCTTATATAAAGACAGTAGAAAAATTTTTCTTAAAATGTCGTCTCTGCCTTGTGCTAATTTAATTTGATTTTCCAGTGTCGTGTATTTTTTACTATTGTTTATGAAATGTTACGCACAAATGGCAGTTTTCACAGAGAGAGAGAGAGAGAGAGAGAGAGAGAGAGAGAGAGAGAGAGAGAGAGAGAGTCACTCGCGTTCACTGCTTGACTGCCAGTCTGTAGTTTTTGAGCTTCGAACCTAAAGTGAGGTTTATAAACGTTACCTTCATAGTCGCCCAACCCCGACCTTAGTCAACGAAGTATGAACTGTAGAAGGACATAGGCAACAAAGACTTCACGTAGATTATTGTTGCTGTCTGTTTTGATTCTATTTTTTTTTTTTTTTCATCATTATGTTCTGGAGGGAATGATTTCCGCTTCCTTGTGCATCCGCCGTGCAGATATTGTATACAGCAAATATTTCGCATTCGTCTTGAGTTGATTTTATACAGGTGCATATACAACAAATACCCATACTGTACATACACACACACACACACATATATATATATATATACATTCATTTATCCATATATATATATATATGTATAATAAATTTATATATTATATGTATGCGTGTGTATACGACTACGTATATAGGCGATTTATGTAAGTGTGACTAATTGTTTCCCAATATGGCTACATTTTCACATTTAGAATTTTTTAGTAACTTATACCTAGTTTACCAATAGCGTGAAAACAATTATAGAGCAGACAGTGCCAAAAATAGATCCCGGAAGAGTTAGAATCCCCCTTTTTTTATTAGTATTCTTCCTTGATAATTCAGGAAGTGCTTGAAGTCTTTGTAAATATCTTGAAGTTGTATTCGCTAGGACTTTATCGGAGTGAATGTTTTCTGTAAAATATTATGATGTGTACTTAGGATAAAGATATAGGTATGAATGTATATAATATATATGTGTATGTGTATGTATGTACTGTATATATTATATATATATTATATATATATATATATAATATATTATATATATATATAATATATATATATATATAATATATTATATATATATATATATATATATATATATATATATATATATATATATATATATATATATATATATATATATATATATATATATATATATAATATTCATCCCTATATCTTTAGCCTAAGTACACATCATAATATTTTACAGAAAAACATTCACTCCGATAAAGCCCTGGCGAATACAGCTTCAAGATATTTACAAAGATTTCAAGCACTTCCTGAATTATCAAGGAATAATTCTAATAAAAAGGGGGCGTTGTCTGCTCTATAATTGTTTTCATGCTCTTAGTAAACTTAGATTTAATAAGTTATTAAAAAATTCTAAATATGCAGATGTAGCCATATTTTGAGAAATATATATAGATTATGTATGTAAATAGCGAATAACAAGGAAGGTCTCTGAACACTGAGTTCATCTATTCAGCAATTAAAAATATGAATATGTTTAAGGGACATTATTTTGAAAAAAAAAAAAAATATATATATAATATATATATATATATATATATATATATATATATATATATATATATATATATATATATATATATATATATATATATATATATATATATATACCGTTTGTAATCGAAGAATTACATCTTTTCTAAAGTGGATGCTCAGTAATACTTCATTTATTCCATCAGGTGTTAGTTTCATTCAGACACAGCGTGTGAATTCTGCATATTATTATATACGCATTTGCAATATTTGTTATGTTGATGTAAATTCACAGTGCGTTACCTTAGAAGTTTGTTAATAGATACAAGAATATACTCAATACAGAGAGAGAGAGAGAGAGAGAGAGAGAGAGAGAGAGAGAGAGAGAGAGAGAGAGAGAGACAAATTTCAAACTTACATTTGCCTGTTGAATGTGAATTGCCGAGAAGCGCAGTGACCAGCAGTGACGACATATCTAGAGTTGATGAGAGCTCCACCACAACCCCAAACGACGTTTGTGCTTCCGAATGCTGAAAAAGAAAACGATTCGTTTGTTTTCAAGTGCGCAAAGAATGCGTAAATCGAAAATGATACAATAACTGGGCTAGAGAAAGCGAAATAATGGATAAAAAGTGTTTAAAATTGGGAGGGTACGAACCGGTTACATCTGTAAAGTTTGGAGTGAGTAAATGCCAGAAACACAGAAGAGACAACTGAAATTAGTGTTGTAAGATATGTGAAAGTTAAGGAATGATGAAGATGAAGCGTTATCTCCATAAGAAAACGGACCATCAGTGTTTCAAGAATGCTTGAGTAAGGTGGTAATTGGGTCAGAGAAGAGATTGTTATTGCTTAAGACGCTGGCAATGTAAATGAAGAAAAGTTATGTAAATGGGTCGAGAACCTGTCACTTTAACAGTTAGGTCTTGGAGAAGTCTGTGCAAGTCGGGATAAAAAAAAAATAAAGGTTTAAAGTACTGGTGAATGACGTAAATGTGCAAGAGACCAGATAAAGTGTTTATGAAGTGGGTTTAGTGTTGCAATTGATTTATACAAATGAAATGGGCAGCCGAAGCAAAAACTGTGCGAGAGAATTAAAAAGCCCTGTCAAAAGTGTTCTTTCAAACTGTCGGAGGCACCGAGGTGAGCCACATCACGTGCCCAGACAATAGTGTGGTACTTTCAAGAATTTTTCCAAAATACCCCACATTCTTTAAATACCTTCTCAAGGAACGTTTTAGCAGTGACCTTCCAATTTAATGAGAGTACAAGAAATGGCAAACAGGAAATGAGAAATGGCACGAATTTACTCACAGGAGAATCCCAGCAAGGCCATCCATGGGTATTGCCCGAGTGGAGCAGTTTCTCCGAAGAAGATTCTGGTCTGCGAGAAGGCAGGGGCGCCGCATGTGGCGGGCAGTTCGTTTCCTGCTCCTGGTGGACCTACTGGGGGCTGTACAGGGGGAGGTGTCGGGGGCGTGGGCGATCCGGGATTCACAGGTGTCGGTGTTGGTGGCGTTGGGGTTGCAGGTCCGCTGGCTGGGCAGCATACCTAAAAATTGAATGATTTCTTTGGCTAAAAGTGTTTCACGAGAGAGAGAGAGAGAGAGAGAGAGAGAGAGAGAGAGAGAGAGAGAGAGAGAGAGAGAGAGAGAGTAGCTTTAAATTGATGAGAATCTAAGAAGGTTGAACACGTCGAACGATTAACTTAGACTTCACTCTTGATTTGTGTATATATATATATACATATACATACTGTATATATATTGTATATATACATACATATGTATATATATATATATAATATATATATATATATATATATATATATATATATATATATATATATATATATATATATATCATATTTAATCCTTGTACGATAACATATAAATGTATATTCGTGCATACATAGATTTGTAGCTAAGAATCCTTGTACGATAACATATAAATGTATATTCGTGCATACATAGATTTGTAGCTAAGAAACACATGAGCAGAGTCAAGTTCCTTATAACAAATCGAAAACTATTTATTAGTCCTTACCCTTGGGTCACGCCTGTTGAACCCGCAGAGGGCATTTTGGAGTCTCCTGAGGTTTTCGAATGTCGGACGCTGGAGGAGGGCCTGCAGAGAAGGGCATGTCCTCAGGGGTATGCAGGTGGTTCCTGCTGGGCACGCTGGTCCCCCGGTTGGAAATACTGGAAGAAGAACGTCAATAATAAGTGGGCTTCTCTTATCGATAATTTTTTAAGAGGAAGACTTTGTCGTATTGGATATGGCTATATATATATATATATATATATATATATATATATATATATATATATATATATATATATATATATATATATATATATATATATATATATATATATATGTCTATATTTATATATATATACATATGTATATATATGTGATATTATATATATATGTATAAATAAATTATACATACGTATATACATATGTAAAGTTTGTTCTATACGTTACGTGAAGCGAAACAGATAGTATCTATCATGTTAACTGTCTAAGGTACTGTGGCTACCGAATGATCTTACGGTCCTGTTGATCAAATAATCACCCATAAAAAAACTGTTCTGGATAGATTCGATTATCTGTCGAAAAACTGCAACAGTTAACGTCATCGTCAACACCACCGACACTCTTATTGTCGTCGTGGCCTTGCATGGTTAATGTCAAAAAAGATAATTTCGTGATGGATCCCAGTTCCTGGAAAATACCCGCGCTACATTATCGGTGTTATTATTTTCGTAATTGTACCAGCAAAACACAGCTCAGTTTATTTGTAATGTTCTCAGAAAGCAGTCGGCGACGATAAAAACAACTCCAGCCGAAGTAGGAAAACGACAATCTTGAGCACCTTCTTACTCTCTTTGGTAACCCCCTCCCTCCCTCCTTCCTCCCTTCCTTCCTCCTTCCCTTCCTCCCTCCCTCCTTCCTCCCACGTCCTCCTCCCGTGTTCCTCTCCTCCTCTCAAACCGGTATTCAGCGGCCCTAGGAAGAATTTTCTATTTTGCCCTAGGGTATCGGAGATAACGCTGGCTTCGTCGAGTCCAACAACAGTTCGGATTTTCTTGAGTGATTTAGTGTTACGTACGCTGATTGGTTTATGCTGAAATTCCTCCTGGTCGAGTTTTTCTTGTGACTCCTCATACAAACCAGGTGCCATATCTTTCCACTCTTATATGCGATTCGGTTAGAATATTTACCTTTTAACATTAATATGAGACTGACTTTAGTTGTTCTCGTACGTTCGAAAGTTTTCGTTTTTTTTTTGTGACAACTAACCACACGACTTTCATTACCTTTGTTTGATTCCTTGAAACTTTGCCCATGAAAGACGAGTATTGGCTGATTTGATATTATCAACTGGCGTTACAACATGACTTGTGTTCAAGGACGTTATCCTTGACGAAAGTTTTACAAGGTCATTACAGATACAGGTGAATTAACTGTTATTCTGCTACGTGAATTGGGTGGACTCATCCGCCATGTGAAGGTCATAGACTACCACAGCGAGGTACCACAGGAAGCATAGCCATAAACGCTATAAAGAAGAACACTAAAAATAAAACTAGACTATAGAGGAGTTTTATCAAATACTGATAACAGCAAGTTAAGATACACTAATTAGCAAAGTAATGAATATGCAAATACAAAACGATGTACAGTAGATGAAATA
Source organism: Macrobrachium rosenbergii (assembly GCF_040412425.1). NCBI lineage: Eukaryota > Metazoa > Arthropoda > Malacostraca > Decapoda > Palaemonidae > Macrobrachium > Macrobrachium rosenbergii. The sequence continues at coordinate 31,329,625 of NC_089752.1, forward strand.
CTGGACAAGGAAAGCGCAAGGCAACTGAATAAATAGGATTAAAGCACGATCATCGATCATTAAAATGTCACTTCCTCATTCACAGGACCGCTGGAGATTAGAAATTAAACTTGGGAGAGAGAGAGAGAGAGAGAGAGAGAGAGACTCAACTTGTAGAGAATGGCATTGAAAAGAAATAGAAAAAAAAGATGAAAGAGAAAACTGTATCCTCTTTTCACTTACCGCTCTGCCTTGCTATTCTGCTGTTGGCTTGCGCTTGATCAATCACAACGAGCACGAGAGCGATGCCCGCCAAGATTAAGGGGTTCCTGCTGAAAGACATCGTTCTTTATGTAACCTGAAAGGAAAACAATATTAATGTTATTATTAGCAGTAGTAATTTGAGGTTACAGTATTGAAAGCGTGCACATCATTTCATGATACAAGCCATATCTTGCAGTCAGCTGCTTCAGAATAAAACACAGAATAGTCATAAGAGGGAAAATCTAGAGGTGATGAGATTATTATGATAAAGATGGAAACAATAATTTATAAAAAAAATCAAATGTTTATGGAAATTAGTTAAAAAATCAGTTGAGTCGAGGGCTTTGCTTCAATCCATTGAAGTATTCTCTCAGTAAAACAGGTTTTTCATGTGTTATTAGTTTTTTGTTACGTTCTGTCTTCTTGGACGTTGTCTTTGTTTCCTTTGAACCATCAGCTTGCCCTAAAGCTTAATGGGGGCATGGAGAAGAACCTTGGTTCATTATCCACATAGCCCAAGGCTTAATAAGAGAAAGTCTCGGAGCAAAACTCTGTTTGTAAATGATTGTGTATGTATATATATATATATATATATATATATATATATATATATATATATATATATATATATATATATATATATATATATATATATATATATATATAAAATATATATATATATATATATATATATATATATATATATATATATATATATATATATATATATATATATATAATATATATATATGTGTGTGTGTGTGCTTGTGTGTATATATATGTATATGTGTGTGTGTTTGTGTGTATATATATGTAAATATATATATATTATATATATATATATATATATATATATATATATATATATATATATATATATATATATATATATATATATAATGGAAGGAGGGAGAAAGAAGTAATGATTAGTTTGTATCATAAAGACGGCACGTTTTTGTTCAAAGTATAATGATTGTGCGCAAGGTTCATGCCCTTGTCGTTCACGGTCACTTCTATTGTTTGGAGAGTAATCACTCAGAATTTGTCACTAAAAAAGTAACATTCTGACAACTGAAGCACTTTTCCAAATAGAGTTTAATGTCTAATTATTTTATTAATTTTAATGTAGAGTTGCTGTTGGCTACTCCTGTTCACTGTACTTTCTATCTACCCGTTAAATTATATATTTTGCTTTAGAGAAAAGTTTCACTGTATACACAATCACATAAACACAAAGTTCAGAGGCGACTTCCGTACCTGTGAGTTTCAACGTAACAAATGCCTCGATATCCAGGTGAGACGACCTTCATATATGCTGCGAGTATTCTTCAGGTGAGCCGGAGTTTCCAGATACGTCCAGATGTCACAACCTAGGAGGCACTCTGTACCTCATTTCCTGTCTTAATGAATAACAAACTTTTAGATATGAGTTGATTTCCGACGACACGATGTAGGCATGCGTAATATTTGCTCCGTTTCGCAATGGTGAAACCGCTCCCCATACCAGAAAAAATGTGAAGAGTTCAGAGGTCCAAAACAAGTCCACACGAGGAGGAAAATCATCTGCGCTGGGGATTACCAGCTTTTCCTCTGTTGCCGGTAAAGAAATTCCCCGCCTCAAAATTGATTATCGCTCACTATTATACGAATGGCGAATAGTTCGTGAAAGTCTTACGAGGAAGTGAGTTAACGAACTGGGAAAACACGGGCAACGCAATTCTCTACGTTAAAGATTTGGACTTGTCATTTTATGTCATGGAAGTGTTACCAGCTGAAAATGAAACCTTGGTTTTGAATGACATTATATTATAGCTATATATATATGTGTTTTTTTCGTGATAAATGAGTATTTCATTGATATGGAACCTCTAAATGGGAATTTTATTTTAAAGTTAGTATCAGAATAGTGGTCTTTGAATCAAAATTTTACAAAATTTTTCTTGGAAAAATTTATAAGTTGATTAATTGCCGCTAGCTGCGCAAAGTACATGACATGACGCTGCATCCATTAAGAAAAAGGCATTAACCATCTCCCCGTGCGAAGAGTTCATGCTATAACCAGACAGGGCAGCAAGCCACCCCCTGAGGTAACCCTTGAGTTCTTCATCTTTTCCTGGAAGCTGGATGCGGAATTTCCAATTCGAAGCAGTTGAAGGTCCATTGTTCGTCAGAGATTTTATTGCAACATGCACCCCAGTAGAGGGGGTCTTGGTTACTCGTCATTCGGTTTTCTTTTACAAAACGTTTCTTTTTTTTTATATAGAAAATAATGAAAAACCCCTCAGCGGAAAATAGGCACAGAGTCTCTTTGTGCGGCGAAACCAGATAAAAGCGCCCCCTCCGCCGTGTAGTCCTCTGGATATGTATATGTGGAAGTCGCGTGATTCATAATATTAACGTAAGGAGGGTTTTCCCGAATCCTCTTGGAACTGTATTAGCTTTCGACAGGTAGCAGCGGATTACTCCACTTTGTTACTTGCCTCTCTTCTGATGAACGCCAGGTAATAAGAGTGTTATATTTTTTCGTTATTCTTACATAAGAGATCCAGCTTACTGATTGGGTGGTTGGTGTGCTGAGGTATTTTTCCATTGCGTCTGTTTGGAGTTCGTGTAAATATAACGTTCTTTCATGTTTTTGTTCGTATTTAAATCACATTCATTTAGGACTGTGAATGAAAGACGCTGAGTATCTGTCTGAATGAGAGAGACGTTGAGGTGCTGTGGTATAAAAGTTGATCAAAGATTTACGCATGAAAAATAGCAAAGTGGGAGGTGGAAACATAAAATTTGTAAATTATATTTGAGGTAAATGCAGTTTTTCCAGAGTAGGGGTCTATCAAAATTTTTACAAAACTTTTCGAGATATGTTTTTAGTCGCCAGGTTTTCCCTTGTTTGCTGGCTTTCCCAATTTTCACATTATAATCGGGAAATTTCTTTAACAACAAGAATTGTCAACCCTGAAGGAAATATTACATATATACTTGAAGTACCTTGCAATGTCCGTCTTACATTTAGTATCCGCGCTCTTATGCCATTCGTGCAGAATAATTGCTAATTATGACAAGAATGTTAGTAATTTTAATTGAAAATGTTGTATCTTACATTCATACGCACGTACATAAGATATGTGTGTGTGTGTGTATATATATATATATATATATATATATATATATATATATATATATATATATATATATATATATATATATATATATATTACCATAAGCCTTCATCTCCCGTATGGAGGGCGGGTGGCGCTAGAAGGGTAGAGCTTTTCTGTTCTCAGCAAGTCATCATAGATGAAATTGCTAGCCCCACCCCCTTTACTTGGTTCCCAGCTGCTTCTGGCACACGCACACAGCTGGCCCACCGTCTGGTGTCGGTAGGCTTGGTGCAAACCACGGATATTAGGACTCACCTCTCCCCCACGCACGCACACATACAAGCATATATATATATATATAATATATATATGTATATATATATATATATATATATATATATATATATATATATATATATATATATATATATATATATATATATATATATATATATAATATACTTCTGCAAGACGCTACTATAGACAATTGTTATCAGGTTTTCTTAACACTGAAGGATGTTATAAAGAGATGTCTGAAATTATATATATATATATATATATATATATATATATATATATATATATATATATATATAAAGCTCCGGTAACAAATTGTCTGTAGAAGTCTTGCAGAAATGAATGAACTCTCTGATGGGTTGGAACCATTGTATTTTCCTCACCAAATTTTCGGTGAGCTTCGCTTCGGCAGTACTTTTTGAATTTGGAAAAATATTGACACGTTAACGGTTTTTTTTTCACAAGGAAATGTACGGAGGTTGCTAATTTTAAATTTATCCAGCAAGTTTTTCAGATTTAAGCGGGCTGATGAATCTGTTTACCTATATATGAGTTACATATCTGTATATAAATAAAATGAAAAAGTACGTCCGTATTAATAGATTGTATGATTCTTGATGTCACACTGATTTCTCGAGTTTCTTACACACATTAAACGTACCCAAAGCTCCGTATCGAAGAAATAAGAAGTTAACTTGGGAATTCTAAGTTAGGCTTGGAAAAACCTCAAATGTTGTCACGGGCTGTAATTATGTTGCTGTAGAATACATCTGAAGTGCTAGACCTTGACCTTTAACATCATTATACGAAAGACTTGAGTTTTTTAACGTAATATCCTTTAATTTTATTGTACTTTACTAAAAACTGTACCGGAAGGAGAACTTACGAAATATTAATTGTCAAGGTTTTTCGGTCATTGCGACCTTGTTCTAAAAATGCTTTGTGTCACAGTGATCTTGATCATTTTGAGATTTACGGTAATTTACTGTGTACGTTTTATGCGTGTCAACTGTAATTCTATCAAGATTATGAGGATGAAATCGTGTAAGTCTCTTCAACTCCTCGTATTGTCCTGTTCAGCCACTTTTCCACTCTTCGACTGCTGAACGTTGGGTTTCTTTTTACTCTTCAGTTTTTCTTTACCTTTTATCTTTCTTCCTTTGAGAAAAGGATCTGTTGCTCCCTTCGGGGTTTAGCTCTAGTCTTGTTTTTTCCTGTATTTTTTTTTTTTTTTTTTTTTTTGCTCGTTTCGCTAAATTTCAGAGGCGATGTTCCTGAATCATACGACCGGTAGAACTGGATATTTTCCATATTATGGCAATAACCACAGGTGAATCCTCTTTCGGCTTGGACATAAGCCTGGGTGCTTCTCATGTACTTTGAACATTAACTGTCACAAAATGTCAGTTTCGGTTTCCTTGTGTATTAACAGAAATTCAGTTTGACTGATTAAGGCAGCAATTCTTTTCCTGGAACTTGGATATTATTCCAAGGATTTTCGTATCTGCATTTTTAGTGTTCACTTGTTCTTGTTAACCTTAGAATCTGGTTAATAGGACAGTGAGTGCCTTGAAAATTTACTTTCTAAGTGCTTCGATGTTCTGATCGAAGTGTACATCTAATTACCGAGTGGTAAATTTACTTTGATGGTCAAAAATCCCTTAAATCTGGAGCGTTGAGTCGATGATGGCTGACTAGAAGACAAGCTATCTAGTTATTGTTTCCACATTATAATAATCCCTTTGGCTACCGTCCTAGTTTTGATTTTGACTGGTTTAACGCGATACAAAAGTTAAGGAATCTATTGTGTACTGTATTTGTGGCTATTTTTTAGCTTTTTATTTAATCATTATGAACTGGGAATATATTGTTGTGATATCATAATGAGTGTTAAAGTTTGCCAGACTTAATAATAATAATAATAATAATAATAATTTTAATAATAATAATAATAATAATACCGATTCTCAAAACTGCCATCCACTCTCGGCGAGTTACTTAGAATCAAGGCCAGTACAAGGTATTGCATTTGAGGAAAGTAGTTACGTTATATACACGTGCCCAACTCCTGGTTCTTAAAAAAAAAAAATAAAAAAAAAGCTAAGCGTAATAAAAAAACAAGGCTACATAAGCTCATCCTTGATCAGTTTTGTTCATTTGCATCGTATTTCATCTGAGATTTTCTCACTTTACGTTGCCACGAGTTTTCAAGGTGGCAAAATAGTTAGGTGATCCTCTGAAATATACGTAGGAACAAACCTGCTCTCCTGAAGGCAGGAAATTCTTGGTAAAGAGTTTCACAAGCACATCGGCAATGGACAACAATAGGAATATATGAAGAGGAAAGTACATGCAATTTTGGTAAAAGCTTACGATAAAAAATTTTTTCGTAAATGAACCAAGGTTCTGAGAAATTTTGTCATTTGTTGTAGCTGGGGTGTGTTTTAATTTATTTTTCTTCGTTAAATGTAAACTCGTGCGTTTCTAATGATTTTCATTTATGGGGGTTTTGTGCCGTGAAAGCTTGCAAGTCAAGTCAATGAAGTTTTTGTTTGATATTTAAAATTATGCTAGCGTGAAGGCTACTACTACTACTACTACTACTACTACTACTACTACTACTACTACTACTACTACTGATGATGATGATGATGATGATGTCAGTAATGAGTCAGTCTTCGGTTTTGTCTTTGAAATCATTCTTTATACTTTTAATTTCACGCTATGAAAGGAACTGCCGGGATTGAGCTATTAGTTAAAGCAGAGGCTAAATTGGCTGGAGGACATTTTGATCCGCCATCTTACTCTGCATGTTGTCATGTCTTTGTTATCAAGACCTGCATGTAGGAACATTTTCACTTTCGGGAAATTTCAGAGCAGCAGGGAATCCGAGTTGGAAGTAAGAGTTGGGTCATTGCTCTAACTGTCAAGGATAGGTGAGGGGAGAGCCTTCGAGGACGTGGAGTGATTAAATGACTTCATTTCATAAATTATGAGAGGGAATGAACATCATACAAGCCTGGGAAGCTCATCTTACTGTTCATGTGCATTGCACGTTAGTTGCGAACACCCATCATATCGATCCCTGTAGATTCATGAGGGATTTATTCATCCTTGTCCGTTCCTGTGTTGGTTATATATTTATATTTTATATTTAAGAGGGAACGGCGTCGGAGACCCTACATGTGGCGGCAGTATATGATATTAAATCAAGCAATCAGTCCGTCCTTATCTGGGGAGTTTCTTCGCATATCGCTCGTAATGATTGATAGAAAGTTTTTCGGTTTGATGAAAGACAACTGTTTCCTCCAAGTTACATCAACTTAAACCACATATAAGGTCACTTTGCAGTGCTTTTTCTATAGATAATAGTGTGGATATTGCACTGGAGAGATTTCTGTTCCAAATTATGCCGCTATCACTTCCTGGGCTGTAATGCCGACTTCAGTATTTATTCCCATTGAAACTGTTGATGTTTGTATAAAATGCAGTTAAACATATAGGATTATATGAGACTCCTCTGTGTTTCCTGGATCGTTCAACCTGCTTCTTTTTAAAAGGCAGCTTTGTCATCGCTTATGAGGGAAGTCCCTTAGTATACCTTAAGTTGTGACTTAACAACGACAATTATTCTTGCCTCGATATTATCACACTCGCATACACATGCGCGCGCGCGTATCTATATCTGTCTAGTATCTATCATCTATCTATATGAAATGAATTAAGTTGTTTCCCTTAAAGGACGAGGCTTCAGAAAAAATCCTGAGCTGTCTTTGCTATATAGTCGATGAACCCCGGTGCAAACCTCCCCCCCCCCCAACATAAACCTCTTCATAAACCTAAACAGAAGGCTTGTTAGCAGCGCATCAAACCTTCCTACAAACACTACCTTTCACCTCCTACTGCCTGGATATTAAAAGCCCTTACATTTCATTACTTCTTTCATACGTTTGCAAGGTCTTCTTTTCCCTTTCTCTTTAATCTCTCTGAGTAATACGCTCATTTTACCAACCTAACATAGGCCATTCTTTGAACATGACTGAACCATTCCAAAATATGCTGACATATCCTTTTTACTTACACTAACTTTTTTATCATTTCTATATATATCTCCACTTATCAGCTCAGCAGTTCTCATGCTGCTTACCCAAATCAAACAGCTCATCTCAAGAGTTTGAACCTTCTTTCTTAACCCTGTTTCTTATATTTACATTTATCATTCTTATTTCACTTCCATAAAAGATAACTGACTTATATCTCCTTCATACATTTCCCAGTTAAATTCCCTAGCCAATTTAAGTGTCTTGCCAATCTTTAGCACACACCCTTCTACCTATCTTATATCTACTCGTAATATTTACATGAATCAACCTTTTCTATTCTTCTCTATCCTTATTAATTAACATTCATTGCTGAATCTTTCTTATTTCCATTTACTCTCATAAACGTAACTTTGCTCACAATCAGTCTTTCTCTTCTGCAAACAAATTCAACTTTTATCTCTTCCTGCAGTTTTTAGTTATTCCAAATCAGCACTTTACTCTCTGCAAGCGTTGACCATTTCACACTGTTCTCGACTCATTTTCATATCCCACTACTGTGTGCCTACTTCAACTAAGCTCTCTCTGACACTTTGCCTCACTCCATCCACAAAGAAAGTGAACAGCCAAGGAGACATAACACACCGGTATGTCAGACCGCACTGTGCACTTCTGCTTTATTGTGAATTATCATGAGGTCTCTATCTTATGTAGTTCAACCTGTTGTTTGTAAGTATGACCTTGACACTTTTTCACTAAACCAGTCACTCTCCCTCACACGTTTGAGCATATGCTTCACGTACACCTTGAAAACTTCTGATCACTCTCAGTGACTAATATTCTTTGCCATATATTCTCAAAACCCTCAAAGTATCTTTCTATTGATTCTGTCACTCTTTATCTAGGTCTATGTAGATAACATATAAATGTTTTGTTTTGCTTTCAAACTTCTTACTTATCTGTTTCATAACAAACACTTGACTTTAACACACCCCTTTCTTTTTCTAAATTCACACTGTTCTCCTATCAGTCCATCTGTCATTTGTGTTATTGTCTTTGTCAAAATCTTTCCAATAATTCTTACAGTCTTACAGTTGGCTCTCATCACCTTTCTACAGTGGAGCAATGATTCATGCCACCCATTCCCTCTGAACCTTTCCCCCTTCCAGGCTTACATTGCAAACCCTGGTCAACCACTACATCTTGATACTAGTGTCTCCATTCTCATGCCTCCCAGTTATCTTCCTTACATTCTTGAGTCAATTCCACAAGCATTTGAAGCCTTACACTAACCCTTTCCACTCTTGCATTATTTAGCGCTGCCTTTTCTCTGTCTTCTACGGTTAACAGATCTGTAAAATACTCATTCCATCGACGCAGGACCGCATTCATATCAGACAGCATCTCTCTCTTTGCATCATTTATTCTGAGATCCATTTGTTCATTAGCCTTTCTGTTGTGCGTGTGTGAAAAGTATGTTCATACTGCACTTATACTGCCCTTATAGATGTACAGTATGCACAGAATTGCACATGCATTTATGCTAACATGTAAATATATGCGTGATAGGGATAT
>NC_089752.1:31348883-31376383 GCF_040412425.1 Macrobrachium rosenbergii
CCTCTTTGACACCAGTTACCTGTCCACCAGTGTTCTGTGGTCTCAGAAAAAGAATCACGGGAACTGTAGTGCCAGCTATGTTTGGCATTCTAATGGCAGTCACCCATTCAAGTATTGGACAAAGGCAACGTCGTTTAATTAAATGGAAAGCCAGTGGTTTAGCAAACGCGTTTCTACCGTTAATTTTTGGGCTAAATTTTCAAGTTCTCGCTTGCACTAGACCGAAGTCCTTTTGGAAGCTGCTATAACCTTTCTTTAAGGCAAGGGCGTTAACCCTGTATTTCCCTGTAGTGTATCTTGAAAGGATCATACCAGAACTTTGCTTAATCCTCACCAAGTTACTTACCGTTTGATGTGTTGGCATACATAACACACTACAATTCTTCATTCTTAGCTGCAAGGTAAATATGATGGTATTTAGTATTTGAGGTGCAATCCCATACTCGTTGCAGACGTCCGAGGATGAAGGGCGATAATAAAATGATATCTTTCAGCTTGTGCCTATTTGCTCTACCACATTTTAGAAGAAGCGGTAAACGTGTACTGTATATACAAAATACAAAAAGCGTATATAATGGAATCATAACAAACATATGAGCATCGGAGCTCGATACATAATAAGGAATTATATTCTACATACATGAGGTAGAATTTTTAGAATCGAAGCTTGTGTGTCGGATTCGATACTAACAGTAACAATTGATTATACTTGTACTCTAAAGCATGATGCAACATCTAGCCATAGCTTTGAACTGAACGCGTCTACGGACGGCGTTATATGATAGGTCTTGCACTTAAGGCATACATGACACCTTTGAAGGAACGTACCATATCTTATCATACATCATTACTTACCATATCAGATATCATATGCATTCTTTCATGTCATGCGCCATATCACATCATTGTTCTGTAAAGCCTGAAGATGTGGTAAGTTTTAGAGGGATTATTAGACTTCTGTTTCATCTTGTCTATGTAACAGTCTCGGCATAAAAGCGAGGAACAAAGAGATCTTAGGAAATGATTTACTTTACTTTTTATGTTACTTGTTATTCACTGAGAGGAATTCTGTTTTCTGTGGGAATCCCTGTGTAAAGTAGCGTTCCATGCCCGGGGGAATGTCTTGTTTGTTTTTGTTATTTATATACATGAATCAGATGTCTTGGCAGTAACTCCGATCTTATTTTACTTGCCTCAGCTCAACCAAAAAGTCAACTTTTTTGCCTTTGTTATAAACACTGTTTTGGGAATTGCTTTCCAGAGTTGCTTGGCTGTATACTGTTGTTTATTTTTGGGGATCTTCGAACTTAAAGTTAACCATTTTCCCTGCACTTTAGAATTATGGAAATTTTTAGCATTTTGTTTCTGGAGTCTTTAAACTTGCTCAGTTTTAGGGACAGCTCTGTCATCACCTTAAAAAGTTCATTATGCAATTTTAAATAAGTTGATTATATATTTTTGTATGTTCGGACTCATGTTTTGGAGGTTTTGCTTGATTTGCCATCCTCAGTCAAAGCAATGGTGAAGCATTTTGAAAAATTAAAGGATTTAAGGAATCTTAATGACCTCCCATAAATTAACTGATTCACACAAGCTAGAATGGCATTCACGCAAAACTCCTGCTTCTGTACGTGATACAACAATTACCCGATTCCGCATATTGCAAGCAAATAATAAGATTGTCATACAGAAGTTTCATACAGAGGTGAACCGCATCTAGGATGCAAGGAATTTATATATATGTATGTATATATACATATACATACACACATGCCGTTTATCTGTGTGAAACTATATAAAAATGCACACCTTAGATATATGTTTATATACAGTATATATATATATATATATATATATATATATATATATATATATATATATATATATATATATATATATATATATATATATATATATATATATATATTTTTTTTTTTTTTATGTATGTTACAGTATGTTTGTGAACCCAGGGATTTCACGAAGTCCCTGAAATTTTCAGGGAATTCGTGAAATTACCAATTCACTTAGGAACATTTGATCTCCGAGGGGTTAGTACGAAACACGGCGAAACAGTGATTCATATACACTGTTTCGCCGTGTTTAGTACTAGCCCCTCGGGGGATCAAATGCGTTTTGCCGTGTTCAGTACTAGCCCCTTGGTGATCAAATGTCCCTAAGTGCATTTGGTCCTCTAATGGCTAGTACTAAACATGGCGAAACCCATTTGATCCCCAAGGGGCTAGTGCTAAACACGGTGAAACAGTGTAAATGAATCATTGTTTCGCCGTATTTAGTACTAGCCTCTCGGTGATCAAATGTCCCTGAGTGATTTTGGTGATTTCACGAATTCCCTGAAAATTTCAGGAATTTCGCGAAATCCCTGGTTTCACAGTCTTACTGTAACACACATTTATATATATACACACATGTGCATGTATGTTTATATATATATGTATGTATGTATGTATGTATGTATTCAATGTATGCAGTGATCACTGTTGAGAAATCTTGGGCTATCCACAGAACAGCAATACTTCAGTTCTTTAGATTTGTTGTAACTTCCTTACATGAATTGGACTGATTACATTTCCTAAAGTTTCTCTGCAAGTTGAGGCAAAGTTGGGTAAGGCAGCCGCTCCCTTTCCTCCCATTTGTTTTATTTCCCTTGCCCCATAACATTTCTGTTCACTTTTATTATCTCCACCAACGAATTTCGAGTGTGTTATGTTTTTGACTCAGTTTATCTGTCTTTTTGTTCGTCAGTCAGCAGGATTTCGCATTAAAAGTCTCCTGAGAATTCTTACAAAAAATCCCACCCAAAGGTGGCCTCGTGAGTGGCAACAGGGATTAAATTTTGTAGTGATAGTAACGTAACTCTTTGGGGAGAAGACAGCAGCTGTAGTGGCTTTATTTTCCAATCGACGGTTATGGATAGAGAGCTGCGTAGGATACCGAAAATGACTCGGGCTTACATGGCCCCGCGTGCTTTCCAGGCACCATTAGAACTGGTTTGCATTCTCCGAATACTAGTTCCATCCTGTTGAGGCCTTTACGATCCTTGCATATTCTTTAAAATAAATTCTGTTCTGCAGAGGTACTTAAAGGTATTACCCATATGGGTGACCTGAGTAAGTGGTTTGTTTGCAGGTTCTTTTACACACACTGGCTGAATTCCATACCAAAAGGTTAAATATTTTGTCACAATAGAGCATTCCTAGCTGATGCCCGATGTTCACTTGTAGATATATAATATGATTGTGGAAATGACTTTCATGGTTCGCGTTTCTTGCCCTTGCTCCTTAGCTTTCATTATTCTCCCAGTACTTCAGTCTCGCCCCAATTTATCTTCAGTGGGTGTTCGAATAAAATTGTTATTTTAGATGCGCATAAAATTAAATTCTGTGAAATAATGTGATTTTCCCGAATATTCCTGATGCTGCAGTTAATATTTATTGCTTAGCCAATTCCATTATCTAATGGAACGTTGTCAACTTGTACAAGCTTGAAGCACCACGTGTTTTCTGCCATTAATTGTTCAGTAACCATTTCTATGGTGAAATTTCTAGTGTCATTACCTGCGTCTCGCACCGGTTGCGTATTAATATTTCTTTGGTGTAAAAATTCAAATTAATGTTAGTTGGGCCTACCTTAAGGGTCTTTTATGTTATAGCCCAGCTATGAAATACTCCATTTAGTTGCACTGGCCATGTGAGCATTGTTAACTCGCATGATTTATGAGACGTTGTAAATTATGTTTAAAAGACTTCTGAATTTTATGTTAATATACATAATCATTATGATGGTGCCAGTGTTTGTAGCTTCCAAGGTATCGAGGTTTTATATGGCTAGTGGAAAGTTGTACATATAATTTTAATCTAGTCAGTACTTCCTTGTAAAGTATCAAAAGTATCATAAAAATAATGGAAATTTAAAAAAAAAATATGCTGGAATGAAATCCTTTCAAGGAGTTTACTTTTGTATCTGAAAATTTTCAAGACAGGTGATATGTTTCTGGCTAATAGAAAGCTTTTATAACCAAGGTTGTTAAAGAGAAAATACACTCCTTTGTCATTTTATTGTCAAACAGATGAGTACAGATGAGAGGAAAAAATGAATGTTTCATGTTCCTTTGAAATGTACAAGAAATGGATCGTGTTTTCATGATCAGGTGGAAAAAGGAAATAATTCACGAATTTTTTGAAAGATGAAATAATTAGCTTACTAGATTTTTGTAATGGAATGATCACAGATGAGTTGAAGAATCATTGTATTACATTTATGTAAGTGAAAATGAGAATTTGGAAATAGTCGGAGAAAACCCTGTTTTTCTATCGTTATTCTCACCAAACAGATTTTTTTACATAGGATTTTTCTAACTCGGCTGCTTTATTTGAGTTTTTCAAAGCTTTTGTTTCCATTACTTATAATGCGTTGTTTATAAGGCTTAGCTTTTATTTTCTATAGTTGTTCAGAAAACTGACAGTTTTAAGTGTTAGATTTAATACCTAGGAACAAAAGAAGAAAAAGGGTGTCTTCGTATGGGAAAAGTCGTTTTTAGCTAGAATTTTGGGACAAATCAAAAGTTATGGTAGACTATAACTTAGTTTGCCAGAATGCAGTGGTGGTAATTCTTACCAAAAATTATAAGACAAAAAAATGAACTGCAGAATACTTAACATATCTTAAAGATAAAGAGATGAAAGAAGAGACAAGGGACCCTCTGTACAACTCTGATCAGTCTTTTAGAAGTTGTACCAGGAATTTCAGTTCCCTTAATTTTATAAACATATAGTTTATTTTAGATGAACTAATGTTCGAAGATCCTGGTGTTATTAGTACAACACCTTAATCTATGAAAACAAAAACATCCGTGTTTAAGGAACACAAAATTGTCTTCACTCTTTATACGAGTTCTTCTGCCGCCGCCGCGTTTGAAGCATCTGCTCTGTCAGTTGGGTACTCAGGGACGTACTCATCCTTTCCTCTGCCAATGCCAGCGGCATCCCATACCCATGGGTAGACAGTTGGGCAGTGGTTGCAGGTCACCATGTATCTGAAAGCGAGGTAGTATAATTAGCATCAGCAATTGTTGTAATAGTTTTTCCTGTTGATGTTAAATGTAAACAGTACTGTCGAATGAGTGATCAGGAGCCTATTGCAGGTCTATCACGAGTCAAATGAATAATTAAGCAGTCTGGTTTCTTTCTGCTTGAAGAGACTATATTCTATGGTTTCCCAGTATTTGGAATATACCATAAGGTTTATAGGTAAATGCAGTATAAAAACGACTAAAAAGAATTGCTTCTATTCAGGTATCACTCTAGCAACAATAAACGTAAAGTCAGGTTCATTGTAGACGACTTGCTGCTTAAAACTGATGTCTGGTAGTGTTTACTATAGCGCTTGTAATAAGAAATTAGATACCTGATGTCTCTTGTTCCATTATTGCATTATGTCGTTTATTGATGTATATTCTAGAGATCAAAGTTCATGTAATTTTTAGTCAATTCAGTTGATAATTTCGTCGATGCTTTTGTGGAACGTTAAAGCTGAGTTGCTAACGATTTGTTGCATGGTGTTAGAAGTGAAATAGACTAGCAAACAAACATTGAATATGTTGTCTATTACATCTCATGTTTGAGGATAAAAACAACCTATTTAGGAAAGTGATCAGTTTCTATACAGCTGTGGAGTTTTACAGGGTTTCTAGTTGAGAGTCTGGTCAATTGTTACGCACTCTTAGGCACAAGAATTTAGTTAGGAAGGTCGACAGTTTATTTCAGTTTGTTGTTAGGACGAGAAGGTATGTAATTTCTTAGGGTTGTGGCCGATGGTTACAGTGTTGGGTTTTCAGGGGTTTTGTCTACCGCAACATAATATTGGAAGTAAAAATTGGAGTATGCCCTGCATATTGCTACTGAATTCTAGTGTGTTCCAACTGTCACCTATGGCTGCATATTTGTAAAAAAAAAAATTTGAATTATGGTCAATGGTTTCAGATTCAGAAAACAAAATTATTTCAATTATGAGTTTTTTTTTTACACTGTATCGCTAAAATACATTTATTGTTGAATAACACTTGAAACAAAAAGTGAGTTATACTGAACTGAGCATAGTGTTTGGAACGCAGAAGAACCGATGTAGTTTTTTGTACATTTATAATTACAGGAATAGAGATATTGATTGAAAAACTAGTTATGTATTATGATGTATTGCGTAATATTAACATAGAATTGACACATCCGATCTAGTTGCATAGTCTCTACTGCTGTACAGTGCGGGAAGGGAAAATTAAATTCAACTGATACTGATTTATCGATGCGTGGTACTACTAGTGCTGCTTCCTTTGGATTTTTCCAGGGAAGAATGGAAACTCGCGAATTCAAAAATGTATATAAAACAAATTCTGGTAATGTGAAAGTTTTAAGATTATCGTCATGATCTAGAATCCCATAGTGATAATAATGAAAAAGGATTTATATCTGGCTGCCCTTACTGTTCGTCGCTTTTACCACAAAGCAAATTATGATTGGGCAGACGTCTAATAATAGGCCTTCATAAAAAAGTTATGCAAAGTCTTTGTCAGTCATGACTTTACGAACTGTAATAACAGCTTTATTTCACTACGTTCTCTCAGTTGGAATTTTGTAAAGGGATAAAATATTCTTGAATTATGAAAACACTTGGCGAGCTTTCTAGGAAATTTGTTCATCTTATTTATTTGCCTCACCTTGAGCCGGTTGGGGGAGAGGTACTGTTGTCGTTGATGGGGTTCAGCACCAATTGGCAGCTCTCAGGAGCTGCGCAGGGAGGCTCTGGAAGGACCTTCTGTTTGCAGTTCCAGGGTTGGAAGCGATCCAGACTACCCAAAGTCTGTGGGGTTGTGACCCATTGGAGAGCTTCAGTCATAGTGGTGTAGTAGACATCTGGGCTGTGGGGACACAAATTTAAGTTGGAGGACACTTTGACAGGAGTTTGTGATTTTCACAAGCATGCAGTACAGATATTAAAGATAAAAAATTTTTTTTTTAAATAACACTTTATTTTATCTAACAAATTGGGTTGTGGTTGTTGAAACAGGATCTAGTGCAAAAAATCTTGAGTGAAATTAACTTTAACACTGATATTTCGTTATTTTCATCTGCTTATCTCCATTTCTGGCAAAAATGGAGTGCTCGATCTTTCTTATTTGTTTGTGTGAACAAATAAACTTTATTTTAGGACATCACACACACACATTATGCATACTTGCATATATATATATATATATATATATATATATATATATATATATATATATATATATATATATATATATATATATATATGTATTATGTATTATATATATATATATATATATATATATATATATATATATATACACACACACACACATATATATATATATATATATATATATATATATATATATATATATATATATATATATATATATAGAGAGAGAGAGAGAGAGAGAGAGAGAGAGAGAGAGAGAGAGAGAGAGAGAGAGAGAGAGATGATGCTTTGGATTTTAGATTTTTATGTTGACTATTACAGCTAAGGAAATTTTTCGTGGAAAGCTTCATGATGACTATACAAGACCAAATGACGATAGTGTAGGTAATAATACTTACTATTGTAGTGTTTCGTCGATGAAGGCTAGGAGGCCGTTGGTTAAAGATGGGGTCTGGAACCAGTTGGTTGTGAGAGAAAGCATGTAGGGAGCCCTGAAAAATGAAGATGGTTTGTTTGAAGTTGCATTCTTGGTTTTCTAGTAAGGAAACCGTAATTATTGGCTGCTGATGACAGTTATTTTTTAATCTCTCCAAGAAACTAACTAAAATTATACTCCCTTGAGCAACTGACAAAGTTATTTTTGGATTTTCCACGCAAGTAACAGAGTTAGTCTTTAATCTCATAGACAACTGACTGAAAGTTTTCTTAAATCTCTTAAACAATTGACTCAGAGTTATTCGTGAATCGTCCAAGCAACTAACTGAAAGGTATTCTTGAATCTCAAAAGGAGCTAACTGAAAGTTGTTCTGGAATCACCCAGACAACTGACTGAAAGGTATTCTTGAATCTCAAAAGGAGCTAACTGAAAGTTGTTCTGGAATCACCCAGACAACTGACTGAAAGGTATTCTTAGGACAGCTTGCAAGTCCTTCTCCCTTACTTGTTAGTAGTATAATGGCGGTCGAAGTCCTTCAGTAGCCACTGAACTACTTCGGGTTCACTCAAGTAACTCAAGGCGCACTGATCGAGGTAAGGGCAGAATCCACCTTCATAATTTGTGTCCTTGTAATGGGAGTTCATTGGAAGTTCCCAAACACCTGCAATAGGAAAAAGCATAAGAATTTGTCTGACTGAAATGAGGCTTTCATATTTATTTTTTTGTGAATACATTGCGAGAAACGTAAATAGGTTTGAGTAACTACACTGGAAGTCTAGTTCTTGATTCTGTGGTCCAAAGTGACTAGTTCGAAAACTGACCTTATCTTGCGTTTACTCAACTGAAACTAGGCTGCCAAGGTAATTTTAAGAACCATTATCATTTGCCTTAATAATTCTGTCTTATTTCTCGAGGTCTGTATATTTGTTTGTTTTTTCAGCTGTAGTTATTTGCTGTTTTTATGAACATTTTGGTATACTTCTCTATATTTTGTATTTCTCTTTCTACAATGAACATTCTGCTTTGGGAAAGGTTACATAGCAAATTAACGGGTTCTGCTTTGTCCTGAAGTGTATTAACAGGAAATATAGAAGCAATCCATTAAGTTGTTTTTGTGGGACCGTACAGAAATTTTGGGGTTGATTTTACTCGGATGCGGAGGAAGGGAGGTAAGTTGCTGTCACATGGTTAGCGTTTTTGAACTTGTGTTGTCCAGTCATTGTTCACCTGTGTCCCCGATCTAGAAACTGTCCAGGTCGAAGTGGGAAGAAGAACATATTTTGTGATATGAGCAATAACAACATAACTCCATTGAGCGTGAAGGTATGATTGTAAATAATGATATTTAGTCATTAAAAGTCAGCGCAGGAAGGGAGCTGGCCTGTGAAGGCACTTCCACTTAAGTCCATCAGGCCAAGACTAAAGGATGCAATGTTGATTTAACAGACTCGTCCTAACATTAACAATTGAAACCAGCGTGTCTCATTACCTGGGAAGGCCCTACTTGGGCAGGTTCCTGCGCGGCATTCGTGAGGGATTTTGTATTCTAGTGAGTATGGCCATACTGGGACGGCGACGGGTGGAACATTGATAGTAGAATCCCAGGAGAATCCATAGGAAGCCAAGACCTGAAGAAAATTGGTGAGATACAGTAATTTGGAATATTATAGTTCTCGTTGACGGAAAGTGTATTATTCATATATTTTTGCCTGTGTACTTTTCGTCTATAGTTATTTCGTGTTTACTGCGTTTCAATTAATGGTCTTGCAGCGCTGCTTAAAGTTGCTAGTTATTCTTTAATTTGATTGCAGATGAGAGAACAAAAAGGTATAAATAAAAAAACATTTTAGTAAATAAAGTACTGGAACTTAATTAAGCTATCTTTCTGATGATATCAAGGAATTTCTTAGCATTTAATTTAATCAGGAAAACTGTATTGTGTAGATATGAAGCGTGTGATGCGTAAAATATTATTCATGCTAGGGTAATGCGTATCAGTGTTTGTGTTTACATAGATCTGAAATGATTAATTAATCCCTGGTAGTTTTTAGTTTTATGTAAAAGAAAACAATTATGCCGGCTTTTTCTGTCCGTCCGCCCTCAGATCTTAAAAACTACTGAGGCTAGAGGGCTGCAAATTGGGATGTTGATCATCCACCCTCCAATCATCGCACATACCAAATTGCAGCCCTCTAGCCTCACTAGTTTTTTAAAATTTTATTTAAGAAAGTTATCCGTAGTCGTGCACCTGGAAACGATATAGGACAGGCCACCACCGGGCCGTGGTTAAAGATTAATGGACCACGGCTCATACAGCATTATACCTAGACCACCGAAAGATAGATCTGTTTTCGGTGGCCTTGATTATACGCTGTACAGAAAACTCGATTGCGCTGAAGAAACTTAGGCGCATTTTTAACTTGTTATATATCGTGAATGGTAATTCAAATAAAGGTAAAACGTGATAATGTCCATTTTATTATATGGTATGTTTTAATAATGTGTCGGTGTTTGTATATGGTAAAATGATAATTCATATTAATAGCATGGGTATCGTTGTCCAATTTTATATTAAGTGATACGTTTTATTAATATCTCGATATTTTGAAAATGAACTGATTTTTCTTGTCGTGAGTGTGTGTGAATGTATTTTGCATCTGTTAAGCACTCCTGTTGACTGACCTCATACTGGGCATTCCTGCCTGGCTTGAGATGGGGGCCTCTCTGACCAATGACATCCTCTGGTCTCACGTTGGCATAGTTGCGTAGGATCTCCCTCATGGTCACCATTTCTCCAATCCAGGTGTCTTCGTTTTCATCCTCGAGTCCCTTGCGACGGCTGTGAATAGTACAAATATTATTAATGATAGTACAGTAGTACAACGTTCATCATCGTTATCATATTTCACCTCAATATATTATTTAAAGTGCCGGATTTAAAAGGGTGAAAATTTTTAGGTAAGGTAGGTTAGACCAGTTAGGTTAATTCCTTGCTAATGTTACTAAATTTATTCGCAAAGTGCATTGTAGTTTCAGCTTTATAATTAGGAAAATTTATGTTAATGAAATTAGAACTGGGTGCTGCATTCGGACCAAGTTTTAAGTATAAATAATTCGATCGACTATTACCTTATGCCTTCATTACTTAGTTATCACACATGACTTTCCTTTTAGCAAATGTTGCAGAACTTTTTCTGGTCAATCTACTGAAAAATTTTAGACTTGAAGAAAGGGTGCTTCTCATTTTATGTATAGTGTCCCTTCATGCAATGTTTTATGCTACCCCAAACGTATTTTTTTTAACATTCTCATGACTGCGTTTCACCTTTTTCCGTCGTAGGTTATTCTAGCAATGGTCAGTCGCACTGTTCTCAGGGACGGTCTAGCCCAGAGAGATTACCCAGTTAGAAGATTATCAAGTTGTTATATATGAACTGTTCCTCGCCATGTTAGATTCATTAGCTCTAATGCCAACACAGGCCCTTTCTCATTCTGAGGGTCTGGTTGACGGATCATTCCATTGGACTTGTGCCAGCTCGAGCCCTTGCCTAATAATAGAGGGTCTCTGATATTAGAAGTAAAACTCACCTGACTGAGCCCGCTGCGATTTCGTGCCCTTGGCTGTAATAATCCTGCACTTGCTGGTAATTGGTGTAGTCGTGAGAGACAAAGAACGTCCCTCGGATGGGACATCCGTTGGGGTTGGTCCTGTTGTCCAAGAAGATCTTGTTGTAGGTTTCGTAGTTGAGGTCGTTGATACCACCGTCGAATGTTATCATGATAATCTGAGGAATCTGAAATGGGAAGGGAACAGTGTGAATGCAGTCAGAGATCAGTCTTGCACAAGCAACTTGGCAATGTTTGAGTTACTACATCTACATTACAGCTGATTTTCCTTATTATTATTATTATTATTATTATTATTATTATTATTATTATTATTATTATTATTATTATTATTATTATATTATTATTATTATTATTATTATTATTATTATTATTATTATTATTATTATTGATAACTCTGAAACTTATCTTGTGCAAGAAATTATACTTTTCAGTACTTTAACCATTAACTTGTTTAAATGGAGCCGTTGTATTTCCAAAGTTCCTTGGACTAGGGCTATATAAAGAAATGAGATAATTATTCTATCTGTGCGACTATATGGATTTAAGCATGGGTTTTCTAAAGACATTCTTCAGATCAGTGTGATATGTTGAAACTAGTAAATTTGAATTTCCAAATGATGCTGATGCTAAGGAAAGTTGGATGCCTTGCTACAACTTTGTCTTGTCATGCCCGAAAATATTTTGCATAGCCATTTTAAGGATGCTTTTGCATGCCAAGCAGCCCTTAGTTTAAAAGGCCAGGGAGAGTGACTCACTGATGTCAGGCAAGATTATTATTTTGCTTTGTATGAACACATGCAAATGTAGACAGGGAAGATGGAAGGGTTGGGTATTACCTCTTTTGTAACATTTACCAAACCTCATGTAACTTTAGGTCTTTAAGTACCAATGGAAGAGCAGTAATTGGGAGAGAGAGAGAGAGAGAGAGAGAGAGAGAGAGAGAGAGAGAGAGAGAGCACAATCCCTTACCTCCTCGGGTCTAAGACCTTCAGGAATATCTGTTCCTTCTAAGGAGCAGTGGCAGTAGGGCAGACGGCAGTTAGCCTCGTCACAACCAGGTGCTCTGAAGGGATCAGGAGTAGTGGAAGGTGCCTCGGCTGAAAGAGAATGGATCGTTAATTTTCTTGAAGCTGAAAATTTACCAAAAATCCAATAAGGAGGATGAAATCATTCCCCCACAGATGAGTTCTTGCAGCCTTAGAAGTAGAGACGATTTTTCTCGGGCTTGGAAAAATTACCTTATCAGCTCAAGAAATTGCAGCGGCTGTAACAATACTAAATAAATCTTAGTCCCAAGGCACTTTTTTTTACCTTTACTATTAGGCTGGAATACTGGTTACTAGTTATGTTCTTGATTCTCAGCCCCACTCCATCAAAAAAGACTGCAGTGAAACACCTCAACAAGCAATTCATGTTAGTTTATTCTGTAAGCATCACTAGTCTTGTTTTTCGCTGGTGTAACAGTCACTAAATATGAATGTTTTTAACATTTTATGTTCTTAATATCTTGAAAAAATCTTGGGACTCATGTTTTCAAAAGCTTTAAAGTATCTCTACAAAATCCTTTACTGAGTTGAACATAATATTAATAGTACCACGGACGCTTAGGGTCGAACATTAATCTTATTCCAGCTGTCCCATTTTCATTCCCTTCATATTTGTAAGACCACATTTTGTTTTAAACCACTCAGAATCAGTATCCATGGTTAGTTCTGTTACTAAACCTTTTCAAGCTCCTCTACGTATTAACGACCTCTCATTCACCGTGTGATTCGCGTCATACTTAAGAAACCTTTGACAATGGAATCTTTTTTTAACCCGCCATGCAAGGTACTCACTTGTCGTTTGAGGACCACACTTGATGTCTTTCAGAAATTTATCCACACACTCGTGTTTGAGACCATCGTAGAGGGAGCCTTCGGCGCATCTTGTGATGTAAGGGATGTTATCTACGCACTGAAATGAGAAAGAGGAGGCCATAACTATGTTGATTTATACAATATTCTTAATTTCTCCCATTTATAACTAATATTAAACCGATATCAGGTAATTCATGTAGTCTGGCACAGTCTCATGACTTGATAAATTTTCGTAACTGCTGATTTAATTACCATTTTCGTATTGGTGTGAAGCAACGATGGATTAATTGGATATCTTCTCATCACCTGCAAACCTAATCAAGCATATACTGTCTATATAACTAAAGCGTGTTGGTACCAGGGAAAGAGCGAATAGTAAGATACCGTCTCCTTGCCGGGTAACTAGTTCGCACTTATTACTGATGCTTGGGTAATCAAGTAACAAATGCTTAATGAGATGTTTCCTTACCTGGTAAAAGACTCGGCAGCTGTCAGGCGATGCGAACTGACCGTTCTTCTCCGGGCAGACGAAATCGCATTGTGCCCCACCTGCGATAAAAAAAAAAATATTAGAATAACTTTCTAAGTGTCTATGATTCTCTTCCATATAAAAAAACTAAAATTATGCCATGTACGGAGAGCTTTGTAAACGCTAAATATTCTGAAGAAATAGTAATGTATGACGCTTTGTGAAATTTCCGAATCATTACATTTACTCGGGGAAAAAAGTATTAAACTTGACGGTGCAGATTTTCTTAGCAAAATTTGTAAATCTCATGCACTGAGGCTGCTGCTTGCTCTTATGAGAATATAAACGTTTGCTTTTTTATATAAGAGTGTTCCCGGCTCGTGCTGCATACAAGGCTTTGATTTGTGAACCGAGCAGAAATACTTATATTATTTAAAAATTTGAAATTACCTCATACAGGAATACGAACTGTATTTTTTGTGTAGGATTATTTCTTAACGTGTGCCGAGATTACTTGTGTATAAAATACGATGGTTTATATATCTTGGAAAAATACAGATTGTCTTAAAATTTGGTATGTCAGCTGTCTTAGGTACATTTTTAAGTGTGCTTATAATTCCTTAGCTTATAAACATCCATACACACATGTATATATATATATATATATATATATATATATATATATATATATATATACATATATATATATATATATATATATGTTTACATATATGTACACTTACAGATATATATATATATATATAATATATATATATATATATATATATATATATATATATATATATATATATATATATATATATATAAATAATAGAAAACCTACAAGACACGAAAATGAAATTTTTATTTTAACATTCAGAAGGGCCCAACTCCCTTCCTCCTCAGAAAACAACAGTTGTCTTCTGAGGAGGAAGGGGAGAAGGTCCCTTCGAAAGCTAAATAAATTTCATTTCTGTACTTTGCAGCTTTTACTAAATCTTATGTACAAGGCAAAAGTGTGTTTGATAGTACTATATATATACATATATGTATATGTATATGTATATATAATATATATATATATATATATATATATATATATATATATATATATATATATATATATATATATATATATATATATATATATATATGTATATATATATATACCCCGATTATTAATGTTCTTATAATTTTGTTCACTCCTTCAGCAAACGTATAAGAGTCGTCAAGATCCGTCTTTCTTAACATCCTCTCCGCTACCGATACCCCTCAATACCCATCACCCATCACTTGATTACTTTCATTTTTTTCTTTTATGCTTTTGAGATGAAATTTCATTGTTGTTGACCTTCCTCGCCTTCCTGCTCAGCTCAGGTCTTGACCTCTTGACTTCAGTACTGTTAGGCAGACGAAAGGCTTTGAGAAGGAGGGGGAAGTGAATGGGTTTGGGTTAGGGGGGATTATGTTTTGGGGGACAGGGAACTGGCGAAGATTTCTCATTTCCCTTTTATCTCTCTCTCTCTCTCTCTCTCTCTCTCTCTCTCTCTCTCTCTCTCTCTCTCTCTTTTAAGCTATTGTTTTTGATACCTTCACTTTTGTTATCTTTCCTTTTCCTTTTACTTACCGAAGTTCCTTTCATTTTTTTTTATCCTGAATAATAGTTCCAGTCTTTGTTAAGTTCTTTAATAGATTATTTACTTCAAGAAATACGGTCAAACTGCCCCAGTCTACCAGACGATACAAATATGTTGGCGAATGCTCTTTTGAGAACTATTGAATACAGCCGAAAACCTTGAGGAGGCTGTATATATATCCATACACACACACACACACACACATATATATATATATATATATATATATATATATATATATATATATATATATATATTTGTATGTATGTATGTATAACTGAATCACAAAGATACGGAACGTGATGAATATATAAATAAAGGCAGATGCCACGAAGGAAACCGTGAAACAACGGATTGGTTGCTAGGCCTTTCGACTTACTGTCCTTTACTTAGCTAAGTAAAGGATATTAAGTCGAAAGGCCTAAAACTTCTCCATTGTTTCACTTTTTCCTTCATGGTATTTGCCTTTATTATATATATATACTTATATATATTTATATATTTATTTATTTATTTATTTATCCATATGTGGGTGTGTTGTGCGTGTACATGACTTGATGCAAGCGTAGCAATGTCATGTAAATTAATACTTTTATTGAAGTTTCAAGTGATATTACGAACGATGACATGGACCGCTTTGGGAATCAGATTGATGTATATAATGTCACAACATACCGCAACTTTTACACATTCACGACCACGTATGTTTTAAAGGGAACATATTGGCATCTCTTCGGAAACCCACACTTTCGTTCAAAGTATGCTAACTCCGCCCTTGCATTCTTTTGTTGCAGCGTCACGTTGGAAATGGGAAATTTAAAAGATTCCTTTCATTTTTTTTTTTTTTACCGATCAGAATCGTAGAGGAGAGATGGCTGAGTTTTACCAATAAATCACTTTGAGGTGTGAGAAGCGTTCTGGACGACATCACATCGAAGTGAGTATATAAGAAAGTTGTCTTTATGCGCACGCGCAAAAATATATATATATATATATATATATATATATATATATATATATATATATATATATATATATAAAATATATATATACATATATATATTATTTATGTATATATATGTATATATATATAATATATAAAAGTAGCGTTAGATTGTGTTAAACTACTAATTTGGAGCAAGTCCATTTTGGTATGACGTCGCTAGCCACGTACACACACACATATACACATGTACACATACATACATACGTACATATATTTATTCATATATGTTTATACACACACACACACACACACACACACATATATATATATATATATATATATATATATATATATATATATATATATATATATATATATATATTATATACATATATACATACTGTACATAGACCTATCTATATAGACTATGCCCTCGCAGGTGCATTTGCGTTCGAAGGTGTTCATAGATTTCTGTGCACATTTTCTATTTGCACGCATATGTGTGAACCATTTCTATTTCTGTAACTGCATTTGAAAAGAAATAATGTAAAAGAGTGTAGGTCGTGTTTTGATATACATAAAAATAGAATCAGTATTAATTCATTTATTGAATGCTTTGTTTCTGTGATACTGACGTTTCTTAATTTTATATACTGAAAATTTGTTTAAATTCCCAAAATTGTAAAATTTTGTCTAGAAATAAGGAAGTGCTATGCTTGACTTCACCATGACGAGATAGGAACAGCTCTTCTTGTGTTGGTAACTGTTACGTTGAAAATCGCTTGGAGACTTTCAGTGCATCTGTTGATGAAGAGAACGCAATCCTGTATAATTTCTCTTTCTCTGATTGTACGTCGGTCTCTCGGAAGTTGATTCGGTTGCTTTGCATGGCCACTCTCTCTCTCTCTCTCTCTCTCTCTCTCTCTCTCTCTCTCTCTCTCTCTCTTGTATTGCAAAACTCTCTTGAACTGTCTGAAGCATCATAGGTAGCCTTGCTATATGGAACTCTCTCTCTCTCTCTCTCTCTCTCTCTCTCTCTCTCTCTCTCTCTCTCTCTCTCTCTCTCTCTCTTTTGTCAGCAGTTGTTTTGCATTGCAAAACTCCTTTGAACTATCTGAAGTAACATAGGTAGCCTTGCTATACGGAACTCTCTCTCTCTCTCTCTCTCTCTCTCTCTCTCTCTCTCTCTCTCTCTCTCTCTCTCTCTCTCTCTCAGCTGTTTTGCATTGCAAAACTCTCTTGTATTATCTGAAGCATCATAGGTACCCTTGCTATACGGAACTCTCTCTCTCTCTCTCTCTCTCTCTCTCTCTCTCTCTCTCTCTCTCTCTCCGTCGTGTTGGAACGTTCTCCTTGCCACCACAGCCAGGTCATGCACGTTTGACCTGACTTTTAGAAAATTCAGGTTTTCTGTCGCTGTCCTTGTAAATTTTCACATAGTATCATGTTTGCTGTATTTGTTCTTTGGGAAGACAAAGGTGAATTGATGGGCTTTAGAAAGTTCTTGTATACGATCAGATATATATATATATATATATATATATATATATATATATATATATATATATATATATATATATATATATATATATATATATATACACAGTATATATATATATATACATATACATATACTGTATATGTATAGTATTTTTATTCAGAGACAACTCAGGTGAAGAAATATTTTTGGTCGTTTTAACTGATTTTTCTTTTGATTTGATGACAAACCCGATGTTCACTATTTTCGCACAAAGGATTCCACTCCAGTGTTGAGTAAGAAACCCCTCTGAGCGAATTGGAGAACATGAACATGAATATGAAAGGATTTTTTAGGTTAAAAACCACACACAGTCGACTTCATTTTTAGTCGGCATTTCGCAGGAAATAAAAAAAAAAAAAAAAAAAAAAAAGCGCGCGCGCAAGTAGGAGCTCGCGCACGATCTTGGTACGTAAGAGTCTGAGGAGCTTAGCTCTTGGAAAACTGCAGGCGTCTTAAGACGCAGAAAAGAAAGAAAAGTACCGTTATTTGTGACGTGGAGCTAACTTGACCAGGTGAATTTGAAAGGAGGAAGTGTGTCAAGGCCGAGAACCGTTATCGATAAATAAAAAAGTCTAGAAACTCTGGGACCTCAAACGTGTCTCTAAGTAGCCACCTGAAAGATGTCTGACTGGATTACACGTGTCGCTGTATAAGATTCCAGGAGGAAGTGGGGTTGGAATACTTACGTTATTAGTAGTTGTGTAATTTGATAATAAGCTTACGGAAATTTTAAATGGCAGAAAAAAGTAAGGTTAGATTACGCGTGTCATTCCGATGGCAGAAGGAGTATGATCAAATTAATGTCTCTCCACATAAGAATCAGGCAAAAGTACTGATTTCTCGTGACGGTATTTAGATGTCAGAAAGAAGTGTAATAGGACCGTACATAGTACCATTTTGATACCTGGAAGAATTCTGTTTGAACTTCATTTTGAAGTGACATCTTTTTAAGACCCTTCGATGTTGTGTTCTTTACATCTAGCGTAAGTTTCTTCCCCGTGAGCGTACCTTATTTATATCCCACTATCTTTCTCTTGTTTTGTGTTTTTCTCAGTCTGCTTCACCTGTTTAGAGGTATATGAACATCTGTATATCGAAGCTTCGGAGAAGCATAAGTAGAAATTATCTATGATAAGTATGAGTTTGTATTTATAGTAAGTAAATGTTGGATAGGAAGGAAAGCTGATACCTTATCTATCTGAGGCATGAAGGAAACACGAAAGTTGGTGTCGATTATCATTGTTATTGTGACAAATTAACGTTAACAATCGGTCATCCAAACAAGAAACTGTTCATATGTTCTAGACCAAGCCTTGACTGAGCAAAAAGGGGGAGAGATAGGAACAAGAGCTGACATTCTGGCTAAGTTTAATGTCAGGTTAAGGCATGCTAATTAAAGATAGGGCACTGATACTGCTAAAAATGTTAAAACCAAAAAGAAAGTTTCTGCCAATTGCTTTAAAGAGCAAAACCTCATACGGTCTTAAGTCAGCATATATCTATATGCATGTGCATTTGCGCCTATTGTCCACTTATATAATTATTGTTTAACAGCCGAGGACTTCATTATATTATCTTTGAGACGTCAGATTACACAAGTAGCAGAGAGAGAAAGAGTGCATCCCTGTGATGCTAGTTTACAGAATTACGATAATATATTTCCGGAGAGAGAATGAATCTGTTTCTCCGTGACGTCTGTTGCTGAATGAAATATGTATATTGTCTTCTTAGGGAATCAGAGAGATACGCAGCTCATAGGTCCCCCGAGGTCGTCAGATTGAGAAGCAGGATTAAATTTAACGGGTCGCCTGAAATTCTTGCTTCTCCCCGCTACCTTGTCTGGTTTCACTTTCAACAACCAGTTTCTCTGAAGATCAGGGCGACGGGACGGATGACGACGACGACGAAGGAGCCTGTCGGATGACTTCGATGACCCTCTTGACTATTGGGAATATAAAAAAAATGCGTGCCTTGTCCTCTTTTAGCCGATAACCAAACAATCTTATAAAAAGATCTTTTCCTTTAAAAAATAAAAGAGGTTTTCAGTCAAGTGGAATGCGCAGGTTCTCTTTTTGGCACATTTTCCAGTAAGAATTCATCTAAAACTTTTTTCGTTTGTTTTGCCTAAGTAGACGTCAGTTCCAGGTTGGGGGAGAAGTCTGAAAGTTTTTTATTCTAATTTTCTATTTTTTTTTTTACTTATTTTCTCTTTCTTGAAATTAGGACGTTGCATTGCGAAGATCCTTGAATTTGTTTGGTAAGATTTATCGTTTTCCTATTAATTCTGTATATTAAATGCTAACGTCCTCAGTTTCTTTGTTCATCTTTAATGAGTAACCTTGCGTTTGAGTTACGAGGATTGTGTTAAGTGGAAGAGAGAGAGAGAGAGAGAGAGAGAGAGAGAGAGAGAGAGAGAGAGAGAGAAGGGGACGAGGGGGGCGGGAGGCGGGGTGGCAGTGCTAACGGTACTCCGTCTTCACGAAGGTCTCTCGACAATAGGTCTGTTGATTATGGAGAGTTAAGGTGACTATTCCTTACCAAAAGTTCGGAATAAAGTCGTTAGGGGAAGTGAATGCCTACATTTAGAAACCTTCCCTTTTCCCTTTCGCCTGTGCTACTTTCCCTTTTGGAAATCCGTATTATGTAGGCACTTCACCACCTTTCACAGGAGAGGGGTTTGTTGTCAAAAGGGAGGAAGATGTTTCTTCATTAAAGGGACCTCTCTCTCTCTCTCTCTCTCTCTCTCTCTCTCTCTCTCTCTCTCTCTCTCTCTCTCTCTCTCTCTCTCTCTCTCTCACACATACACACACACGCACACGTTTTTGGACGGATAATGCCTTGTCAGTGTCGGTGAGCTTTATTATCATTAAACTACAGGGAGTTTTTCTTCAGGCAAATATGAAAAAGGATGAACAAAACTCACAAACACTCACTGAGTGCGCACCTCGTCAGGCGCATGACATTTAACAGCAAACAAGTCAAGCTGCCTCGTGCCAGCACTGCAGACATGTGCGTCCATGAATAAGACAGCCATTTATTCCCCTAACATTGCATTTTATTATTATTATTTGTAATGTGCACTCATCAACAACCGTTTCGAGGTCATTAACCTGCTAGAAATGACTCCCACTAGTGCCGCTAGTAATGGACTGAAAGGTGCCTGTAAAGTTAAGTTAATAAAGTAATAGTGTAGTTCATCTGTTGTGGCTGATGTTCATTTGGAAATTATTTTAAGTGTAATTTGTTTTTTACTTTTCAGATTTGTTTTATTTTGTTTTTATTTGGAGTTGTTTGATATGTAAACGTTTCATCGTAAATTGATGGGCATTTCAGAAGTTCATATGAATATTATGCATGTTTTTTGTAATTATGATAATTACTTTAAGAAAACATTTTTGTGTTTTCGTCATTGATGAAGGACCTTTTACGTTTTGATATTGATTGACAGTCCATTTTAGAATTTCAGACCATGTAAATCGACTCGACTTTTTCTTTAAACATAGTGGTTAAGCGAAGATGTGAAGTATTTTTAGTTCTGAGTTGAAACATTCAATGCATTGACTGCATATAGCAAGATTTTTTTTAATGAATTCTGAAGCAAATTGAATGAGATCCTTTGAACAGATTCCAGTTGCTTAAATTGCGTAAGTCTCTCCTGTAAACTTCTTTTCCCGTATTAGGCTGCTTCACGTGCAAAAGCCCTTCGGCATCTGTTAATCTGTTTTTCAACTAGGATTACTTCTCGGGCAATGATGATGGATAATAATCGGCAGTGTTATTACAGTATCATGTGTGTGATGAGATTGGATACCAGAATGCCCATGGTCAACACTGCCGGCGAAGGGAGTTAGAAGACAACGCTGTTTGGTGTTACATGAAGATCACCAGTTCATATACAGATTAGACCAGACGTTAAATTGAAAAGAAAATTATAATGACTTCTATGAAGGGACAAATCCAATATCGCACCGTGTTTTTCTCGTACAGCCAAATATAAATGAAGACTTTCTGTTAATATTTCCGACTCTTTGTTCCCTGTGCGGAAAAACAAATATCAAAACTAGCAAAGTTATATGGAAAATTATAATTTAGGGAAGTGAGATGCCGTAGCCGTTTTCCGATGTCTTAATAAAGCTGTTGGTCACGTCTGGGCTCAAGCAGCGGGTCCTGGGCTCAAGGCACGCTCTGTAACGGTAAATCCTCGGTTAAAAGTTGCAGAATCGTTTATCCAGCATCACACTGGCTTGGGAAGAGCGCAGGAGGTATCAAGGACTTTTTGAACAGACATCAAGGATGTCTCTGAGGATAAATGACATAACACTGACTTGCTGGTAACTTAACAAAAATTCAGTTAGAAACTAACAACATGAAATGTTGCTGATAAAAGTAAGATTATTAAATTGTCACATCATGATCGTCAAGGTAAGAGGTTCACTTGGATCCCTTCCACTTTTTAGCCAGTATTAGGGGATGAGGTTGCCAGACCCATTCCCTTCTCCAACGTACGTGCAGCCACCACTCTCACCTAATTTCCAGGTGCTAATTATTTTTTTTAGTTTTATAAAGGAATAGTGGAGTTTTCAGGGAATTCGTCTAAACCATTTCCTCAGTCTGTGATCAGACTTAGGTTTCGCTAGTGAAGTTAAGGGGTAAAATTTTAGTTTTTTAAATACGAAGGCCGGCAAGACGAATAACTGTAATTCCTAATTTAGCCTAGGAAACAAAGATAAGGGGAGAGTGAGATACTGTTAGGGAAGGGATAAACAGCATCGTGTTTTATTTGAGGAGAAGGGTTTTACTATTCGTCGCCAAGTGAGGCGCGGGGCAGAGCCGGAGCTGTTCGGTTTTGCAACTTTCTCCACCACCAGGGGCTTCAAGGTCAGCAGAAGAATAGCGGATCTCCTTCACAGAGTTAAGAATTCTCCTCGCAAGAATTTGGTTCCTGGATTGCCTGATTGCTGCTTGTGTCTGCAGAGCTCTCCGGCATTGTCGTCTTTATCATAATAATAATAATAATAATAATAATAATAATAATAATAATAATAATAATAAAAATTATTTGTTATTATTGATAAAACAGTTCTGGGATTTGGGTATAGAAATAGATACTTTTTTATTATGAAAGAAATGCATAAAAGCGGTACTAATGCGCGAGCGTTTTCATATTTACATTCAGTTTAAAGTTTAAAGCCGGACCGAAACGAAATTGCCAAGAGCTGAAGCAGCAAAAAACTTCTCTGTCAAAAAGAAAAGGTTATCCTTGCTTATAAAAGGATGAGGATATGTGGTGGAAAGCATTGTTTTGAACAGGTTAGAGTTTTTAGGTGAAGGGATAAATGCTTGACGTTTGTTACCACTTGTTACTGGTGATTGTCGTTCCCTTATCGTGTGGGAGGTCGTGAATTCGTGGATAAGAAAGTAGATAGAAAGGGTTACAATGTCTCGTTTTCCCCTCTGGAAGAAAGGGTAAAACTTGCTGCATAGTCGGAATTCTTTGCCTGATTTTAGTATTGCTGGCATAAGCCAAGTTAAATCTAAAATAATAACAACAACAACAATAATCATCCTTGGCCAAGGAGCTGCAAGAGCTAAAGACATATTGTACGTGTTTATGAATTCCCGTCTGAAAGTGCAAAGGGACGGATCTCCAGGGGGCATTCTTTTCTCGGGGAATCCCGAGCTCAGACTGGGCAAAGCCATTATGACTTTGTGACTTTGTTGTGGAACGGGACTGCATATTTCAGATTGTCCATGACCATCTCCGTTTGCTTTGTGAAGGAAAAGATGAGAATGTGACCTTAGAGAAATAATTCCAGGCAGTTATCTCTCATGTAATATTTTTCCTTTAATTATATTTTCCGGATCTAAAATGCATGCTGTTGTAATCCCCCTCTTTCTGTGTCTTTTGAACTCAATCAGTTTTGCAGATTAAGGGAAAACCTCCTATAAATCATTTGTTCCGATCATCATAATTGTAAACAATTTTCGTTATTAATGTTTTTGTGGGTATTATTTTGATTAGATCCTCATTTCACTGATACTGGCCAGTAGAAAGTACTAGTCCAGACATTAGCCCAGACACAAATAAAAGGGAAAGTTCAGATTGCAGCACGAGAGAGAGAGAGAGAGAGAGAGAGAGAGAGAGAGAGAGAGTTACTGGCAACGGTAGTCGAGAGGAAGTTATTTTGTGCCGGCGCTGTGGTCGTACCAGCGAGAGTTTCGGCGCGTCGGAAAAGGTTAAGGTGAGACCAATTAACGACCCGTCTGGACTTCTGGTCGGCATTGATGGCAGTCAAAAAAAAAAAAAAAATAAAATAAAAAATAATAATAATAATAATCTCGGTCAGCGTTTCTGCTGAATTGAGAGAAAAAGAGGCCCAAGAGTGTACTGACTAACAATGACGGTGCTTAGTTTTAATTTTTACTCTTAAGACGAAGATGCTACTGCTACTACTACTACTACTGCTACTACTACTACTACTACTATTATTGATGATAACGATAGTGATATGCATGTATCCTTGTGGAACATGACTTAGAGGTCTAACGATTGTCTAAGCAAGCTTCTACAGAATGAAATGAGGTATGTGATGTATGAGAATTAAAGAGCGTAGAAAACTACTGCTACTGCTGCTAGTAATAATAATACAGCAATAAAATAATAATAATGAGATATGTCAAGTTTCCACCCAGTTATTCATATACTGTTTTCTTGTATTTGTTGTAATCTTGGAATATTATTTTGTGTGCAAATTGGCCGTAAATATGAGCATATATTTCATACACGTGTATGCATGAAAGTTATTTTTTTCCGACGTAAGGGTGTGGCCAGTCATAAAAGTAAACTATGAGCCAAAGCAAATGAGTGGATGAAAGTTTATTGAAATATGGCCAAAATTATGTGACCGCAGATGCAGAATACTTCAGAATGGGGCTAAATATTGGACGACGGATCAGAAATATACTAACGAGTCGATAATTGATCACGGATGAGAAAAACAATGAAATTTGGCCTAAAATATGTGGCCAAAAATAAGGCATTTGTTGAAATGTGGCCTAAAGAATGTGACTGCTGCTAAGAAATATGATCGCTGATTAGAAGCACGTTAGAATGGGGTAAAAAGTATGTGACCATGGATGAGAAATGTTGGGATGTGACCTGAAGTATGTGACTACGGATGAGAACGTTCCTTGGATCAGAGCTGCATCAAGAGATGGTGAAAATCGTGACTACGGACGAAATATATATTAGAATGTGACTCAAAATATGTGAACATGAATAAGAAGTATACGGTTTTGGAGTATGATTACAGGTATATGACCACGGAAGAGAAATGTTTTAATATATGGCTGAAAGTCTCTGACTGTGCAGATATATCAAAATGTAGCTAAAAATACGTGAATACCAATTCACCGAAGAAGAATATAATGTGAACGGTCCCTAGTGTATCAGAGACACTAGAGATGTCATATGAAGGTTTTTAAGATCAACGAGAGACAGCTGCACGAGGCACTAGCCTTGGGTATATCCTGAATCAAATTTCTTGAAAGTAAGGTTGGAAAATGAGCAAAGATCCCGCACTTATAATCACTAAGGCAGGGCTGAAAGTACTTCGCCATATTATCTGATTTAAAATGTTGTATATATATATATATATATATATATATATATATATATATATATATATATATATATATATATATATATATATATATATATATATATATATATATACTGTATATACATACATTGTCTATGTGGTGCGTGTTTTGTGGTACTATTTTGTGTTCTTGGCTGTCTCTATACGTAGTGTTTTTGTTCGTGCGTGTTTACGCTCTTGATGGCTTCTGAAGTGATTTCCATGAGGGAAGAGAGTGAAAGTACCAGCCATGAGTCGCAAAGGTTTCTCAGTTTTAATCATAGATATTTACTTTCCACCTCTCTTATAACTTTCTAGCTTTCTATTTGTGGACACATTAGGTTACCCATAGCGCAGCCTGTTACTTGTCTGTCATTTCCTTAAATCCCGTTTTATGTTTTGAATTGTTCTTGAGGCTGTGGTGAAAGAAATGGCGTTTTTCTTTATGATCTTCATGAAAGCTGGTAGTAAATATTTTTTATGCATACTCAGTCTCTTTATCTTATAATCCATAAGCAACATGAACGATTGTATTATCTGCACTTTCAATATTGCAAACAAAGAAACAAGTAACACCGCAAAAACGCCTGCGCATGTGCCTCTCTCTCTCTCTCTCTCTCTCTCTCTCTCTCTCTCTCTCTCTCTCTCTCTCTCTCTCTCTCTCTCTATTTATATTATATATATATATTATATATATATATTATATATATATATATATTTATTTATTTATATTTATAAAATAAAGAGATAAATGTACACATAAATATGTATTTATATCTGTAAAGATGAGTGAGGATCCTAAAACTTGGTATTGTCTTCAAGAATAACTTTGCAAACGAGAAGCACTGGACCAAAAGAAGTATGTGTATGCGCACTTGTTCCCAAAAACATGTGCATGAAGATGAGAAAAAATGTGGAGAAAGCTCCTCCTGAATGGGAAGTTCACTTTGCTGACTTAGGGAGTGGAAAGCGAGACATCTCAAGCGGAATATAAATTTTTACTCAATTCCTTCATTTTTTCGAGCTCGGCCACATTAAGGTGTGTCTTCTTGCACTGTATTCGTTTGATTTGTTTCCACTTTTGTTGTTAATCAACTACTATCCCTAAAGTTATATTTTATTTGTCCTCACTAGCCACAGCTTTGTCAAGTTCAGTAAAAGCGTATATTCACACGTCCATATATGTGTGTATATATATATATATATAAATATATATAATATTAAACATATATTTAAGTATATATATATATATATATTATACAGTATATATATATATATATATATATATATATATATATATATATATATATATATATATATATATATATATATATATATACATACATATATATAAGGCTTCAATTCCAAGGATGGGAAATGACCTAGATTGGTTTCTTTGAAGAATTCTTTGTGCCTCTGCTGACCTAAGCCATCAGTACCTTTGGTTGGCTGTAGTGGATCACAACCGTGATGGAAATGAGGTTGAACATGGCAACTGTATGTTAAGTCGCAAATAACCATTTTATGTCGTAAATTGATGGCTGTCTGCATTCATTTACTGTCTTCTGTGTACCTCCCTGAAATGCCCGGGTTTGAATCCCAGTCAGGATAGGTACACTTAATATATATGATTTCTGTGGAGTGAAAGTTAATTTTTAGATATGGTGAATTCGATATCAATGGGCATTTGTAGCATAATATTTGGAAATATAAAAGCCATGTGCGTAATTAGTGACCAATGCTATGTGTAAGAATTCATACATTATATATATATATATATATATATATATATATATATATATATATATATATATATATATATATATATATATATATATATAATATTTGTATAATTAGTGCGTTACGTACTTCATAATTATGTGTGCCCATATTTCTTTGCTCCTCCTGTCACAGAGCTGTGATATGAGATATTCTTATTTCCCTAAAGGAATAAAAGATAAACTCATTGGCACTCAAGATTTATATTTTTTGCATGAACATAAACGGCAAGGAAAGTAGATGAATAAATAGATGACGGCAAACTGTGGAGGTGAAAGTATAAAGGCGCATATAGATAGAACGAGAAGATGGAGGATTTCTTCAGAGG
>NC_089752.1:31381383-31431383 GCF_040412425.1 Macrobrachium rosenbergii
GTTCCCCTTTGGCGTAAGTTATTCCTAAGGTATAGGGAATTGGGTATCATACGATATTTGCGGCTTGATGTTTGTGGATATATATAATATATGTATATATATATATATATATATATATATATATATATATATATATATATATACACACGTGTTCATGTATGCAGACTTGTTGCTATTTCCTGGCTACTGACAAATGAAATCACGTAATTAAAGATCAAAATTCGTCTCAGTTGTCGATCCATTTCAAGGAGTAGGAATTCAACATTACAACAACCGAAAACATGCGAGAATATAATAAACAACTCTTATGAGTAGGCTTTGTATGTTCCCAGCTGTCCGTAGAAAAGATACAAATCATTGACTGATAAGACAGCTGTCTTGTGGGATTGAAAACTCTCCCAATACTCTGGAATTACAAATGTTGTTCTTTTAACATCTGTATAATTGCTTGTGAGTTTTGCTCCTTCTTCGGTCTTTATTTTTTTCCTATTCTATTATCTCTTGCTTTGTCTTACTTTCGTATGTTTATTCGGAATCAATTGAATATTGTATGCATATGATCAAAAGTGCATTTGTGGTTGTACAGTATGTGTTATTCATCGCGTTACGTGTCTGGAAAAAGTAACTTCAAACTCGAGGCTTTTTTATACGCTTTCATTTAGCTTGCTTTTTTGTCTGTTGTTTGTTAGTTTGTCTGGGTCAAATCTTGTAATTCAGTTTTCGACCTGTTCCCTTCGTCCAGTGGGCTTGAAATTTTGCATGGTTACTCAATCCTGGTGACAGTACAGCCTTACATGATCAGTAGGTCAGCAGTGACCTCTACCCTACAGTGACCTCACCCAGTATTTCAGGATTGGTATGAAACTCTTAGGATTTTCCATACCTTATTTGACTCGGTAGAATAAGTTAATAAATCTACGGATTTTTCAAATCTTCTTCAGCTCGACAGGATAAAAATTTCGTTAACTACAATCATGAATCGGTTACAATTTCTGTCAGAACGTAAAAGTATAAAACAAATATAAAGAAATTTTGTTTAAAACACACTTTTATTAGAATACACAAAAGGTAAAAAATAATTTTTCGAGACAAAAGGATTCTCTTGCAATTAATCATGTCTGCAAAAATAAAGGCGTGGGTGCCAAACAATGTTTGGCGTCCACGCTTTTATTTTTGTAGACATGATTAATTGTAAAAAAGTCCTGGTGTGTCTCAAAAAATTATTTTTTACTTTTAGGTGGATTCTAATATAAGCGTGTTTAAAGAAATATATTTTTTTTGTCTTAATTTCAACGCGATTTTTAGTTCCGTTTTTGAATGTTCCTTATAGCATTTATTCCTTTTTTGTAAAGGGTGATTTGCAGCATCAGGATCGTTCAATTTTTAGAGTAAGGGTAATTTTAGTTACGATTTCAAATTTTCCTATCAAACCTAAAATTATCGGCTGGGACTCTAGAAGTCGGAAAGGTATAACGAATTCGTTTAGAATGTGACAAAAGACAGTTTGCATATAATACTTTCAGTAGAGCTCAGAATTTTGTGATATCATCGTATCTCGTAACCCCGATGTGTGTTGTAGTAATGGGCGTGATATGAAATAAATGCAATTAAATCTCTCCAACTCTTTCGTGGTCATGTCTCCCTTGCTATTTTTCATTGTTTGGTTTCATTGTCTTTGATTTATGTCTTCTCACATGTTGTATTCCTTCGTATTTATTATGTTCATGATTTAATTTTTTTTTTTTTTTTTTTTTAACTCTGAAGATTGGTCTTCTTCCGTTTAGTCAACCGTTGCTTCTCTGGTCAAATCCAGTTCGTTGAAGGTTATGTTTTAACCTTTCAAGACAACGGCGTTTCCCTTGCCACCAGTTGAGTCTTCAATTTTGTTTTCATCCGTTAGAACTTCCTGTCTTCAGTCTGGATACTTTTTTCCCTTCATTATTCCGCTTAGGCTGTCTTCAAGAGTGTTGGCTTTTATAATGCTCACATTTTCCCACCTTCCAGTGGTCGGTTGATGGATTTATTACTGTAAACAAGTGCATTAGATACTACAGATTGCTCTGTTTAGTACTGTTAACTAGTGTAACATTAAGCATGGTCACCGATGTCTCCTCTTCTCTGATTTAGTTTGGTTTAATAGTAAAAACGGGACTCACAGTAACTGTGTTCACTTATACGTCATTGTCACTGGAATGATACTTTTTCAGCTAAGAATGACTTCTTTTTATTCATTGGCCATAGCTTTCAAGGGCCTCTTGATTATAGTTTGCTAACCTTATCTCGACAGTTTCGACAGTATTTTACGCCTCAGACTTAGCCAACCCACGGATACTGAGAGGAATTTGCGGGCTGGAGAGCCCATTGCAGTGGTCGGTTCTTCTTACTTGTTTCATGAAACATTGAACTTGGTATATTTTATAATGGAAGGTTTGTCATCATGTATGAAGGGAACTCTATCAAGTCTTTTCTAGTAGCTGCTGAGCTTCATTGGAGTAAGGACGTCAGTCATTGTCTCTTCAGCACAGATTAGAAAAACCTGAGAAAAGAGAGAGAGAGAGAGAGAGAGAGAGAGAGAGAGAGAGAGAGAGAGAGAGAGAGAGAGTCGTTGAGCGGCATTCACTGAATCGTTGCTTAATTTTTCTTTACCCTTTACCAATGGTTTGCGGAAATTGCAATAGTTTACAAGTCAGATTAACCAACAGATGGGCGGAAAAACGCAAGTTTACTAGTTAACATTGGTAGAGAAACTAAATTTTAACATTGGGGGTTATCATTTCGGTGACTGTCATTCATCACTTTCCTTCGATGTGAGTGAGACGTGTTACCTTTGTTGTCTCATAAATTATAGAATGGTTACACCAAAAACTCGAAGCGAACGTAATTTGTTCTCTTTCGGTGGCCTTAGATTTTTCGCAATGTGGTTGGTCTAGTGTGAGAAGGAAAAGTTTCTCCATTGTCATAGAAATAACAGTAGAACATTTAAGTCGTTTCTTCTGAGTCATGAGTAGTCTCCATGTCACATGCGGTGTGGGTTAAGCCTTTTTTTTTTATTCATGATCTAGTCGATATATGAATGTTCTCAAGGGGAAAAATTATAGTTTTTATAATGTTTTAGAACAATGAATTATATAAGAACAAGTAATTTGTTGGTAACGGCGGTTGTGTGACGCCATTTTGTAGCATCCAATCAATAAAAAAGATACGATATAACGTAACTGTCCAAGAGTCTGGCGTTCCTCGTCTCAAGCTTCGGTCAAAGTCCCAGAGGGGGAGATGATGCAAGGCTGACTGAGAGTATGTCATTTCCTGCAAGTGCTCTTTCACTTTTTTTATTTTTTTTTTGTAATCTTAGGGGAGAGAGAGAGAGAGAGAGAGAGGAGGTGGAATGTGTGTGTGTATATATATATATATATATATATATATATATATATATATATATATATATATATATATATATATATATTTAATGTGTGTGTATATATATATATATATATATATATATATATATATATACATACACATTATATGTATATATATTTTATATGTATATATTACATATATATACATATATAATATATATTATATATATATACAGTATGTACTGTGTATGTATATGTATATATATATATATATATATATATATATATATATATATATATATATATATATATATATATATACTGTATTATACTTTGTATATATAATGTGTGTGTGTGTGAGAGAGAGAGAGTAAATCTTAAAGCAAAAATAAGCGAGTTGCTGTCTTGTATTATAGCTATAAACCTGTCTATAATGACCCCGTAGTAAAGCCCATGTCAAGGCTGCCAGTCCGAGCAAGTCATGGGCATCAACCCCGCACAGGTCAGAGGGCCATGCCCTTAGTAGGTCACCTTCTTGCATGCGGTCACGATTACTGTTATTCGCTTACTCTGGGGTTGGATGTGAATTTGACATATGGAATGCTTACGATGGTAATGATAATGGTAGTAATAGAAGTAGTACCAGTAATAATAGAATTGATAATTTATCGTGTCATGAATTTCCATGAATTGCATATACTCAATAAATTTAGGATTGTTTTAGTTTCCCTTATATCTTTAGATATTTATTATTATTTAACGGTGTTGCGATGCTATTTGAAAGAAATCTGTCAATTCAGCAGAGAGGGCGACATCCTTAAAAAGGAATTTGTCAGTTCATAAATGGTTTTCTTCGTGGAATCTCATATAATAATGTATATTCAGAGATACTGACGGATTTTTTTTTTATTTTGTCGCTTTTGTGTGTCACAATGTAAGTTTGTTTGCTGCGTCCTTAAACTACGGTTTAGCTGTCCCTGAAATATGAGAATCTCTCATGCTTTTATATACTGCGGATAGCAACACGCTTTGGTGACGAAATTATCACCCTCTAGTTAAATGATTAAATACTAATCGGTCTTAGATCGTAATAAAATAAAATGATATCCTTCTTACGCATTATTAGATGAGTTTAACAGATCAGTAAGCTGTGTTTTTTTTCATATGTAAATGCACATTTAGGTATTGTACATCAGTTATTAGATCAAGCTAACCATGAGCCAGTACCACCTCTTCAACTCCATGAGCAACCAAGGTGGAATAACCTAAATATTCCCGACGACTTATTGAGCACATCTTTTGCCCAACCCATTGGGTATTTAAGGAACGTACTTGCCTCCAGTGTATATATTGTTACTGGTTGCTCAGGTAGTAACTGGAAGATAAAAGTCTTCCAGGAACTTTTATTACAATATGTAATGCGTGTATGGGTACAATGTTTAATTATTCTCAACAGTAAGGGGTTACTAGTCCTGCTTCAATATCGAGAGACCCAGTAATCGACTTAGGCAGGGGTCAGCAATTCAGGCCCATTTTCTGAAAAATCTATTATGCATCTATTGATCTGAATTGCACATTATGTACAGTATGAAAAAAGTTACGGGTTAGGAAATTCATCTTAAAAGACTTTCTGATGCTACAGAGTTTAATACCTGGTGATAACTCCTGTGATTGTATATATATATATATATATATATATATATATATATATATATATATATATATATATATATATATATATATATATATATATATATATATATATATATATATATATATATATATATATATACACACACATATATACACACACACACACACACACACACACACACACACACACACACACACACACACACACACACACACACACTAATGAACATCCATCAGGCACTGGAAACATGGAAGAGTTTTGGCAAGCTGCAGATCACTGTTCCATTTTAGAAAGTGAAAGAGAAGAAGAAATTCCATCTCTGAGTTTACCTTGTTAGAAAGTGAACTGATTGATGCCTCCTTAACCAGTTTTTCCGTTGGAATTGGAAATTTAATCGACCATAAAGAACAGAGCGCAGCGGCAGAAGTGCTGCGCTCTGCAGGAACTCGTCAAGGGAAATTTCGACTCATAAGAAAGAGGAACTTCAGAATCATTCTGAGGGGTGGTCGTCCTAAATATCAGTGGACGAAGATTTCACTGGCGTTGTTATGTGCCTGCCCACAAGTTAACAAAAAAGAAAGCAATATGGCATAGCTTGCAGACATAAAGAGCGAGTTCAGTTATAAACTGAAATTGAGAGAGAGAGAGAGAGAGAGAGAGAGAGAGAGAGAGAGAGAGAGAGAGAGAGAGAGAGAGAGAGAGAGAGAGAGAGAGAGAGAAATAGTTTAAAATTTAAAATGAACCACCTGTTAGGCACATGAGGTTATGAGACAGAAATGTTTTCCCTTCGCTTACTGTCGATTCGTATGTACGAGCTTGTGATTCTAAACAAACTGGCAGAAAGAGGTCCACTTTCCAATCCAGTATATCCATTTTTAAAAATAAAAGAGCATTGTAATATCTACAGCGATTAATGCTTATTTAGGGGATCCCAATTTACAACAATACAACGATGATAAGGAAAAGAATATTGGTAAATAAGGAGTTCATGTTGATGCCTGTGTCAAGAAAGTTTTGAAGAATATCGATCATTAGATTTCGTTGGTAAGAGAAGTAAATCATGAGCAAATAGATTATTTTAAAAGATTCTTATATAGCTAAAAAGCATTAAGAATTATGCAAATGAGACACGAAATACTGACAAAACGGAAAACAGTTGAAATTATTTTAAAAGTGTAATTACAATGACAGTGTAAGTTCTTTAACAGTGATCGTGTGAATGCCTCCGTAATAATGATAACTGAAAGGTTTCAAGTAATAATCGTCACATGAAGTTCTGTTCAGTAATGATCGGTAAAAATACAAACGGCATTGGAATTTATGACATTAATAACAATAATCACACGAAATTGTCGTAACAATGATCACGTCAGGGTTTCTTCAACAACGATCATGAGAAGGTCTCATTAATAAAGGTCACTTCAACAGCGATCGGGTGAAGGTCGATTAGGTTTGAAATTTAGAAGACAAGAGCAGTGATCATGCTAAGGTCTCCGGCTGTAAAAATTCGTATACATCATTTAACAATGACCAAGCGAAGGTCTCTCATCACAACGATCAAATAGAGATATGAAGGTCTATAAGAGTGGATGTGAATGGTTGAGGCTACAGCCAGGGGCCTGTTGTCGTGAGGGTGACCTACAACGACCTCCAGCTATAACAGGAAAACCGGTTGTATGAAGTTGCCCTTTACCCGTTGCCATTTGGACGAGGTCGTTTTTTTTTTCCTTTTTTTCTTCGAGAGACATGTTTTGCCTTTCGATGCAACGCACTGTTTTGTGGCGGACTCTTATTTTGAGTTTTCGTTCCCTAGTCCTTGCGGGCCACACTGATGATTCGTACTGTCGCGTTCATTACATTCAACCTCGAATAGCGATGGTGTGCATGGGTCGAATATGTTGCTTTTGTGTACTGGCATTGCAGGATGGAATTGGATCTATATTCTTGTCGATTATCGTAGATATTCAATGTTCATATCTTATCCAACCCAGACAGCATCAAGGAAGAACTTTAATTATGTTAAAGGGTCTATGTAGACGAGTACGTAAAGAAATGTCTAGTTTCTAAGCTAGAATATATTAAAGCTTTGGAGAAGACACACTTTGGTATCCGATTAAGCGATTAAGGTTTTAGTTTAAAAGACTGCATTTTCATTTTATAAGAGAATAGAATTCCTCGGAAAGATCCTCCTATTTGTCTGTGCACAGGAGGTCAGTAACACTTCAGCAATAACCTGAAAGCTGCGTCAACATTGCAGATCTGTCGACTGCAGCACCTAGAAGATAATTCCACGAATAACGACAGAATTTGGAAATATTTTCATGACAGTCTTTCATGAAAAAAAAAAAGTCTTGATTCATTAACCAGTGATGGTTGCATTGGTTGTGAATTGCTTCTGTAATACTTTTTAAAAAGCTTGCGACAGTTATAACTCTTAATAACGAAGTTGAACATGTCCTCAGGTCTTAGATAAAATAGCAAATGCTCCCAGTGTTGATATCAGATAAAATTGCAAATGCTCCCTGTGTTGATATACCTCATATTTTTTTGTTTACTAAGCAAAGATTAAAAAGTAGTTGCATTTCAAATAAACGCAGTTTTTACACGCATTACACAAGAATCCATATTACACGCTCAAATACCACGGCTCAGTGAAGCGGCACACTTGAAATGAAGTGAAAGTGATCGCTTACGTAAGCGACAGCCCGGAAGGAAAGAAGAATTACAAAGAGATGCAAAAGAACGTGAATAGTCAACGGAAGTTTGACGCATTCATGGACGCCACTAATTCTATAGACAAAACGAAAAAGTATATTAGACTTACCCAGAATCGAGAGAACTAGGAAGAGGAAAACTGCGGACGGCGGTGCGTTCATGGTGGTGGCTGGCCGCTGTCTGACGAAGCGATCTCGGCTCTGGAAGCCAAGCGGCAGTACTCGCTGGAAGTGCACGTAGCTTCTCGGATACCTGGTAGCCATGATGTTAGGGGGCGGGGATGGGGAGGGTTGATAAGCTCGCCCACTCTCACCTCTTCAGGTATTCTCCTTTTTCTTATCCTCCTCGTCTCCTATGCTATGTTCTTACCCATTCACCTTGTCTCCA
This sequence comes from Macrobrachium rosenbergii, assembly GCF_040412425.1. Taxonomy (NCBI): domain Eukaryota; kingdom Metazoa; phylum Arthropoda; class Malacostraca; order Decapoda; family Palaemonidae; genus Macrobrachium; species Macrobrachium rosenbergii. The sequence goes on from NC_089752.1 coordinate 31,389,499, forward strand.
GATCTTCCTCCTTTTTCAAGAATTCATGTCTCCCCTAATTTTTTATGCTTTTAAAAAGCCCATTATCCTTCATTTTCTTAATTTCTTCTTCCAGGCGTTTTGTCCTTATTTTCAGCTGTTCGGGCAGGTGCATTATAATTAATTTTTATATTTTCCCTTTTTTCATTATCCCTCATCCTCTCTGTTCAGTTTTTTCCTTGGATTTCGATCTTCCCTATCCTTCCATTTCAGTCATTCTTCATGCAGAACACTCAGTTGTATCTGGTGCAGGGTTAAAAACTACTGCTGGAACATGTGTTTACTTTTGTTTTTCGCGTGCAAACCATTCATCCTCTCATAAGTTTTTCTCTGTTTTCTAATCACCATTTCCATTTCGTTCTGTCTCTCTCTCGTAATGTTCTTATTTGAATCCAGCCCTTACTGAACGACCCGCTGTTCTATCTTGGGATTGTTTGTTTGTGTTTATTTTGGTGTTTAGTCTTTAGTAGCACCCAAAGGCTACGCTGAAATGCTGTGGGGTGCGTTGTACGATCTCTCCTGCTAGGGAGCTCTTTGATATGTGCGTTTAAAAGTTCATTGGGTCTGTCTTTCTGTCTTTATGCCTCTCACTCTCTCATCATGAGCTCTTGCTTCATTCATTTCCTCGACCTTTGTTTGCACGATAGTGACCTCTGATCTTAAAACCGGCGTCAGAGTATCTTTTTATAACCCCGACTTCAGGAATGGTACCATTGTTTAGAAATGTTGCTGGTTCTGTGCTTTGTTTTGTATTACCTTATTAGAGGCCGTTGAGTGTGCCCTTGACCTATGGTATAGACATGACACTGACCTTTGTCGTTTCATTCCTTTTTCTTTTTTGATTAGGTACGCAATAGTGTAACGTTAAATTAATTAGAGCAAGAAATTTTAATTGTTTTTCGACGGAGCGTAACGCTAGCGGTGTTATCTGTTTTATTTTGTAACAAGGAAAATTAAGTTACAGGATGACGTGCAAGTATTGTTATTGGCTGAAGGACGGTGAATTATTCCTGCCAAAAACCTTTAGAAAAATAAAGATTAGGCTTTTAATATTTCCCATTTATTCACCTCATTCTCGTATTTTTCTTTAGTGAGATTTAATTTTTGTGATCTCTCTCTCTCTCTCTCTCTCTCTCTCTCTCTCTCTCTCTCTCTCTCTCTCTCTCTCTCCTTCCTTCCTGTTCCTTGTTATAACATGAAATTTAGTTCAACCTGCCGATCTTGTATAGTTAACCTTCCTCTATGCCCATGAACCCCTGGCATTAGCTTGTCGTGGAAGTCTCGTCTGTAATGCTTTAGGTTTAGGATGTTTCAGTCATGGCTTTAACACCTCAGTCATGGCTTTAACACCTCTTCGAAAGGGAACCAGTGGCGCTATTAGCATAAAGGTAACGGAAAGTGGAAAGTATCCTTGGCGCGTTGTCTTTCGAGATTTTTTATGATGCTAATACTCGTACTGCTCTCCTCAGTTGTGCTTCTGCTTGTGAAAGAGACAGATGCGAGTACAATAGGGTTTTTAGGTTTGAGTGAATAAGTAAAACCTGCTCCTTAGGCTAAAATCTGAAGCTAAACAAACAGGTCATACTAGATTATTCATGAACTTATAAGTTATGTTTTCATGCTGGTATATTCTTAGAGAGTTCAGAATTTTATGTTTATTTTACAGATAACATATATAATTGAGTTATATTTTTACTAGTTTGGTCTCCATACAAATTAGCAGACAGGGCCAGAAAATGTCCAGGGTAGTACAAGGCCAGCAAGAAAACAGTATTTTTTGTATAATTAAAATTTTTATTCACAACTAAATTTTGTAAATTAGTTCTCTCTAGTCATGCCGCGTGTAAAATTAGAAATATTCAGTTCATCATTCTTTTTATGAGTTCAGCCACGGAAATCATACGTTTCCACACAAAATAACGTAAATATGTTGTGGATGTAAGTAATTTTTTAGTCCCTGAAAAATGGTAGTAGCCTGTCTAAGTTCCATTACGTGATGTATCACATGTATTTAAGTAATTTCTGATAATTGGAAGAATAATGGAATTACTGTTATTAATGAGAAAGATGTCCATGAAGTCAATACTTGCCAAGAGAAAAGGATTCTTTAGGCTCCACCATTACTGTACTGTACTGTTCTGATGTATAGACATAAACTGCAGTCACCAGCACTCTCTGGTGAATTTTTGTCATATTTAACTTAAGCAAGTCAGTAAGAGAAATTCGCCTGTAACATGCATTAGAAGTTTTAAAAGTGGTTGCTAGAGTTGATGGCCTTGTGACGCAATTTATTCACCTGATATCTGTTCCTTGTGTTGCCTTTTACCGATAATGCGTCACAAACTCAGAAAACGGACAGTTGTTGCTTCAAAGTTCCGTGCTGTATTGCTGGATTGAGGGTACTTTATACATTTCAAGTTACTGGGGTTGGAAACCTGGATCTCTTTAATTGAAAATGATTCTAGGTGATGAAGTCTTATTTCGATGCAATGATTTTAGACTATTCGTGTTTTGTTTCATTAAATGAGGATTTATCATGAAATCAGTTGAGTCATTTCGCAAGGTAATGTGATCTTCAGCATTTTAAGCCCAAGGCCAGGACGTTTATTGACGTAAAAGATAACGAGTGCTTTTAACTGTATTCTGACAAGCCGGGCTGAAGTAGTATGTACGCTTTAAATTGATTTAAGTGATCGCAAAGAAAGTCAACAGCCAATAAAAAACATTTCAGAACGAACTACAACTTGCTTAGCGTGAAGGGACTAAAATGGTCTAAGGAAATTTGCATTTTGTACTCAGTTTCTATTGTAGGTCAACGGGTTTTAGAGGTAGTATTGAAAAATCTAGTTTTCGCAGAATTACCATAAATTGTAAAGTACCTGCGCACGCTTTACGCATTTTGTGTGTTAGGCAAATAGTTAGGTTAAAAACACCGATGTTTTTCTTTGATTTTCCTGAAAGATTTAGTTTAAATGGGCTGACAAAAGAAACACCTCTCCCTTTAATTGATAATAGAATTGTTAGAACGGTATAGGTGTCCTTGTAAAGCAACCAAATCCCCTGTTTTTGTACCTTTGATAAAGATCCAGAAAATGGATGCCATTACAACCAAATTGGGGTAGGTATCTACCATTTTGGTAATTGTAATTATCTTCCAAGAGTAAGTGTTGGGTATTTCGATTTTTTATTGAATGAGATTTCACTAGATTATGAGATTTTTTGGAGTAGAAATAACGGAACAGCCCTTAACCTGCCACCCAGTATGAGGATATACGAAATAAAGGTATTTCGGGACATAAGTCTTTGACAGTGTTTGTGGAAAGGGACGCGTTTTCACTTACTAAAGCAATAAATAAAAGTCATAAATCAAAAGCAGCTTCCTTTTGATATCTTGGGAATGCTTGAATTTTTCTGGGCATGATAAGTGGAGGAAAAGGTGAGACAAGAATTGTTGTAAGATGAACTTTCGAATTAATTCCTCTAACAGTGTTCTTGTATGAACACCGTACCCAGGCACTTGCACTTTTTTTTATTTGTGATTAGTTTTGTCAGAGCGTCGTCCCTTGGAGAGAGTAGCTTCCAGTTCTTAGCAATCATTATTTAAGGATGAGGTTGCTAGACTTTCACCCTGCAGAGGATAGCCCCGGTTGTATTAGTAACGTTTCGAACTAGAAGATTGTCACTCATCCAAGCACCAACCTAGGATGCACTCATCCAGTTTTCCCTATTCATGTGTTGTCTGAATTTATCATGTTGAGAGTGCATTATCAGTCTTGAAGAGGAGTTTAAGTGATGCGTGTGTATGTAGTCATTAAACAACAGAAAAACCAATACATTTAACGGAAGATTTTATTTAACAGTTATCAGCGATTAAACGTCTTATGGGCATACCATAGTAGCTACTGTTTTGACTTGCCCTTGAATAATTAAAGTACTATGCAATAAAGTTTTTTCATTTTAACTGAATGTCAGCATTGTTTGTTGGATACTCCAGATATTTGTTTTCTGTGAAGCTATCTTCCTTTCTAGAAGCCTTACGGAAGATTATCCTGCCAACTATCTGATCCTCAGAAGGAAGTCAACACGGAAAAATGAAGTCGTTACTGAGCATTCCCATTCTTTTAAATAACCTGTTAATCAGATGCTTCTTGTGTGAGCTAAACAAAGACAACATTCCTTCACTGGTATAACGGTGGGATAATGAAAAATAAAGAAAAACAAGTAAAAAATGCGCCATAGTTTTTTCGGCGCAATCGAGTATTCTGTACAGCTTATAATCAAGGCCACCGAAAGCAGATATATCTTTCGGTGGTCTTGGTATAATGCTGTGTGAGCTGCGGCCCATGAAAGTTTAACCACGGTCCGGTGGTGGCCGCCTGTCCTATATCGTTGCCATACGCACAATTATGGCTAACTTTAACCGTAAATAAAATAAAAACTACTGAGGCTAGAGAGCTGCAATTTGGTATGTTTCATGATTGGAGGGTGGATGATCAACATACCAATTTGCAGCCCTCTAGCCTCAGTAGTTTTTAAAGATCTGAGGGCGGACAGAAAAAGTGCGGACGGACAGACAAAGCTGGCACAATAGTTTTCTTTTAAAGAAAACTAAAAACTGAGATATCAATAAATGTTATTACAAATTTTTTTGGACGTTTCACATTCCCTTTTCTTGTAAATAACATTTTAACTACAGTATGTGATCGTTTGTGTTTTATGCCTCAGCGATGTCTAGGTTTGATAACTGAAAATAAAAAAAAGAACAATCTAGATTGAGTGGACGTCTACACATGTCCGTGTATGTAAATAACTTGTTAACCATTTGTCTGCGTCTTGTTTTGTCCAATGATAACATGTCTTAGTGGTATCAGATTTAATCATGGCAGGATAAGAAAGTGGTAAAGAAAGAGAGGAAAATTAGTTGATGATCTTGGGATCAGATGGAGGTAAAACTCTAGGCATCTGTCTCCGGCTTGCTTGTCAAGATGGAAGTTTATCTTCCGCACAATATTTTGAGTTAGTAGATTCTGGTGAGGACTGTTTTTTAAGTTTTAAAAGACGACTAAGACCAAACAAGTTTCGTTTATTTTGTTTGTATTAGTTTTAAAGCAAAAAAAAAAAAAAAAAACATAAAGAAGTTGTTTCATGTTTTCGATACTCGAAAGGAAGCAATTGAGTTTGAAGCTTAACGACGAGATAGAAGCGAGTGCAGTGCGAAAGGATGGGAATTAAGGATGTCATGTTAAGTATGTGTTGGATCCTGCTGTTTCGAATAGCCTTGATTCTGTAAGATATACTATCATCCAAAGAAATAACACAATATGTTCATCATATTCATCTTAGGACATGTAATAGACCAGCCACTCAAACATTACGCACACACGGATACACACACACACTCACACATACTGGTATTTGGTTTTATATCTGTTAATTGAGAAACTGACTACGATATTACTATGCACACTAAAATATTGCCCTGCTCGTCCTTGTATGCTATTTCAACTGTTCTATTTTTTGATGTTTCATTGCACGTTGTTATACCGTTATCTTCACCAAAAGTTGCTAGTGCTATTATTTCGTGAACGATTTGACCAAAGTACCGCTCAGGGGAAATAGAAAACGAATCTTGCGGGATACAGTTGAACCACGCTTTGGTCTGGATTTACTCAAAAGACTCAGTTCCATCAAAATGGAAGAAGGCTAACAGCTTTATCAATGCGAATTCACCATATTTGTAGGTCCACTCTATTGTGACCTTTGCACTGCAGTAGAGTCAATTAAAAGCTTCTCACTCAGCTCAGGGTTACTGGGTAAGAAAAAAGTATCATGAGGGGCGTTTTAGGCGGTAGGGGTTCGTCAGGGATCTTCAGATGTGGAATTGGGGAGAAACAGTAAGAGGAAAAACAGGTTTTATGCAAGTTGCTTCTTTATGGAATTATTGAAAACCTTCCTTTATGAGGTTAAGCCAGGTTGTGACTTCTTTTCCAACATGAAAAAATTCTACGGAGATCACGTTACAATTTTCAGCTCTCATGCCTGCAGTATAACAAAGCCTAGGAAAATGTTCTTATTGTTATTGTTATTACCTTCGGCAACATAAGGTTAAAAAGTATTTCACAGTATCTTCACGTGATGGCGATTTCAGTCGTACTTATTTTTGTATTTCGGACGTATACGTTCGGAGGAGTTCTACGAGCCCGAAAAGAGGTGTATATAATTATAGTATAGGTTATTGTTTTTATTATTATAATAATTAATAGATCGGAAGAAGGAAACTTAACGTAAAAGTCTCTTGGCATCATTCGTAACATTCTTCGCTTCTTGCGTAAACGTTTATATACCTACAACAAACTAAGTTTTGACGTTTTCTGACTGTGAAGTTGAAACAACTTCACTTTTAAAAGGGATGATCAGTTTGTATGTGAATATGTATAGTTTCCGGAATGTTGTTGGTATATGGAAAGAGCGGAGATGGGGGTGGGGATGGATATTCATGGGAAAGATAAGCAAAGTACTAATGAGCTAGAAAGTCTTAGTTTTTCATGTTAGAGCTGTGAGACGGAAAATGAAAAGGATTAAGGCAAAGAGCGTAATTACAATAGTGAAAAATTGGCATATGCTCTACAGCTGGGTTTAGAGTTATATTGTGGGCCAGAGACTTCTTTTTCTCATGAAGGGTTTCTGTCAGATTTTCCGATCTTGCTTACACCCCTAAGCTATGGAGTCCTCTTCCTACGTCTGTCTTTCATAACTTCTAATCACCCTGCCTTGAGTGGCAGGACAAGCCGCCTTTTTGGTTAAACTCAATCTTTCACCCTCTCTTTTCCTGGTTTTCTTCGGGTCTGGGCTAAGGAAGGGCATAAGGCGGCTGTCCCTTTACCATTTGTTTATAAAACAAAACCGTAAGCCTCGAAATATTGGGGTTTTTATAGCACGTTATTAATAGTTACTCAGAAACATGGAACTCAAGGGAGCATCTTTTAACCAAGAGATTGATAAAAGATTATCCGAGGCTTATGAATTTCCAAAGGATAAAATAGACCTACCTGGTTTTGGCTTTAAAACATTCCAATAGTAAATGAAACATGAAGGAAATGAAGTCCTTATTATAAAACTGAATTTTAAGTAATGAAATGCTGGTACCCTAAGGGAACTATAATTTGAAAATATTTGTGAACGTAAGAAGATATGAATGTATAAAAAAATAAAATTCACACTATATATGTGTGTGGAAACCATCTAGACCAGTTGTTATTGCAGGTAACGATTACAAGGACCTGCTGAACAGTGTCACCTGATATATATATATATATATATATATATATATATATATATATATATATATATATATATATATATATATATATATATATATATATATATATATATATATGACGCACTTTGCAGTAACCATGATGACTTCTTAACGTGTTGAGTTCCTTTCACTTTTTTTTTTTGTACATGCTTATCACTACAAGTATATGTCGAAATGGGTTAAGAAACAAAGAAGCTGCCACCTTTCGTGGTAGGATTCACTCCAGGACGCGAGAAGTTCCTTCAAGAACGCTGTAACACACTTTGCTATGAAGGCGTATATAAATGTAGTTTACAACACAGTTCTTGCACACATATGTATTTCGAATTCAGATGTATTTTTATAGTGCTGACAAGACCTGTCCGGTCCGATCATATCATAGTGTTTCAGTTGTTGTTGCCTTCTAGCTTAAGTATATATATATATATATAAGTATATATATATATATATATATATATATATATATATATATATATATATATGTACATATATAAAAATGGATTAATTTCAACCAAACTTGGTAGACATAGTACTTACTATCTCGAAAAGAACACCGTAGGGGTAAGACATCACTAGCACCAAAGGGGTTGTAGGTGGAAGGGCTTCCCTGGAACGGGGCTGGTTCTACCAGTGAAACGGGGCTGGTTATTCCCGTAGACTCAGTAACGTTACGAATTTATCATACCTAATTTCGGTATACTACAGTACTTATGACTTATTATCTGGAAAAGAATACTGGGGGCGGGGGGGGGAAGACATCAGTGGCACCAAAAGTGGGGCGGGGTTCGGAAGGGGCTGACAGACAGAGAGAGACTGAGAAGGAGAGGAAGTGAGAGAGAGAGAGAAAGAGTAGAGGGGGTGTTAGGGAGAAGGAAGAGGGAAAGAGACAGGTAGGGTTGGAGAGAGAAGAGGGAAAGAGACAGGGAGGGTTGGAGAGAGAGAGAGAGAGAGAGGGAAAGGAAGTGAGAGAGAGAGAGAGAGTAGAAGGGATGTTAGGGAGAAGACAGAGGGAAAGAGGCAGGAATGGTTGTGGAGAGAGAGAGAGAGAGAAAGAGGAAGTGAGAGAGTGAGGGAGAGAGAGAGAGAGAGAGAGTGAGAGGGAGAGGTAGTGAGAGAGAGAGTAGAGGGGGTGTTATGGAGAAGAAAGAGGGAAAGAGTCAGGGAGGGTCGGAGAGAGAGGGAGAGGAAGTGAGAAAGAGAGTAGAAGGGGTTTTAGGGAGGAGAAAGAGGGAAAAATGAGAGAGAGAGAGAGAGAGAGAGTAGAAGGGATGTTAGGGAGGAGAAAGAGGGAAAGAGACAGGAATGGTTGGAGAGAGAGAGAGAGAGAGAGAGAGAGAAAGGAAGTGAGAGAGTGAGGGAGAGAGACCTTACCTTACAGACCTTACAGTTCGTTCGGGTTGGCCCAGGTCCCTTAGTGTGAGGCACCTTTGATGTCTACCAGAGAATTGCTAACGCATCTTCCGGTATATTTTGCATCTTCCAATCTTGGATGGTCTGGGATGCATCTTAGATATTTGTTGAGCTTATTCTTAAACACATCTATGCTCACTCCTGTTATGTTCCTCAGATGAGCTGGTAGCGCATTGAATAGACGCTGCATTATCGATGCTGGTGCGTGGTGGATTAATGTCCTGTGTGCTTTAATTAGTTTTCCTGGTATAGTTTTGGGTACTATTAATCTACCTCTGCTTGCTCTTTCTGATATTTTTAGCTCCATGATGTTTTCGGTAATTCCTTCTATCTGTTTCCATGCTTGGATTACCATGTAGCGTTCTCTTCTCCTTTCAAGACTATATAAATTTAAGAATTGTAGTCTTTCCCAGTAGTCAAGGTCCTTAACTTCTTCTATTCTAGGTTTAAATGACCTTTGCACACTCTCTATTTGTGCAATATCCTTTTGGTAGTGTGGGTACCATATTATATTGCAATATTCAGGTGGACTACGTACGTACGTTTTATAAAGCATAATCATGTGTTCAGCTTTTCTTGTTTTGAAGTGCCGGATAACATTCCCATTTTTGCTTTGCATTTTGCCATTAGGATTGCTATTTGATCATTGCATAACATATTCCTGTTCAACATCACACCAAGGTCTTTAACTGCTTCCTCGTTTGTGATTGTCTCATTATTAGGTCCTTTATATGCATATAGCATTCCTACTTTATCATCATAGTTCACTGATTCAAGTTTATCAGAGTTAAATACCATCCTATTTATCTCTGCCCATTTATATATTTTGTTTAGGTCTCTTTGTAGCGAGTTCCTATCTTCATCACAAGCAATTTCTCTACTTATTCTTGTGTCATCTGCGAAACTTCTTACTACTGAGTCCTTAACATTACTGTCTATGTCTGCAATCATAATCACAAACAGCAATGCAGCTAACACCGTACCTTGTGGCACACCGGATATTACCGTAGCTTCATCCGATTTCTCATCGTTTGCAATCACTATCTGTTTTCTGTTTTACAAAAATTCTTTTATCCATCTTCCTACTTTGTCCACAATGTTATGTTTTCTAATTTTTTTCGCTAATATATTATGGTCTATCTTGTCAAAAGCTTTCGCAAAGTCTAGATAAACCACATCTGTATCTTTTTCATTTATCATATTTTTATATATGCTTTCATGGTGGACTAACAGTTGGGTTTGTGTACTTTTTCCGGGTACAAAACCATGTTGTCCTATATTGAACAATCTATTTTGCATTAAATGTTTCATTATATTTTTTTTCATTACCCTTTCATAAACTTTCATAATATGAGATGTAAGACTCACAGGCCTATAATTACTTGCCTCTAGTCTTGAACCACTTTTGAAAGTAGGAGTAATATATGCTAATTTATGCTCATTGTAAATCTTGCCTGTATCTATACTTTGTCTTAATAGTATTGCTAGTGGCTTTGCGATTGAATGAACCACTTTCTTTAACAATATGGCAGGTACGCTGTCTGGTCCTGCTGCTGATCCATTTTTAATTTCATTAATAGCCTGCGCAATATCGGCTTCTGTAATATCTATATCCGATAAGTATTCAATATTTTCATCTCTTATTTCTGTATCATTATCTTCATTATCAATTCTAGGTGTAAATTCACTCTTATATCTTTCTGCTAATATGTTACATATTTCCTTTTTTTCATTCGTTAATCACCCTTAGTTCTTAGACGGCCTATTTCTACTCTTATTTTATTCATTTTTTTTGCATATGAATAAAAAAATTTAGGGTTTTGCTTGATATTTTGTAGGATCTTTTCTTCTAGGTTCCATTTTTAATTTTCTTTTGATTGTATAATCTTTTGTTCTGCAGTTTCTATCTTACTTTTTAGTTCCATCACTTTCCATGCATTCTTTTCTTTTGCAAGACCTTTTTTCCACTTTCTGATTTTCTGGAACAAGATCCTTCTGTCTCTTGGTATTCGTGACTGATGTTTACTTTTTTTCTTTGGTATATATTTTTCCACTATTTCCTCTAATATTTTATATAATATACCGGTATTTACCTGTATATTATCACTTACAAATATGTTTTCCTATTCTTTGTTTAATTCTTCATTTATTTTTGACCAATTTATATTCTTACTATAGAAATTGTATTTTCCATATCCTTCCCATTTTTTCGTCTCTTGCTTTTCTCTGTTTTCATCTGCTTTGGAACGGACTGTTAGTTCTATGACATTATGGTCCGAAATACTCGTGTTATACACTATTATTTCTTTAACATAGTTCACCTCATTCACAAATACTAGATCTAAAATATTATCCTTTCTTGTTGGCAGGTGGTTTATTTGCTGAATGTTATGTTCTAGTAGCATATCTAATAGCTTTTCAAATTGCCTCTTATCTTCTGCGCTACTATTGCTCTCTTTTTTATATGTATAAATACAACCACAGTCTCCTATTCATTCTTTCCATTCTACAAAAGGAAAGTTAAAGTCTCTGGATAGGAGTATAGTCCGGTCCTTGTGATTTCTACATATATCATCCAATTTGTCAATTATTATGTCAGACTCTTTAGTATTAGGGAGTCTGTATATTACAATGTTCACTAATTTTTCAGATTCAAATTCTACCGCTATTAATTCACATTCTGTGTTACTATATTTCTCACAGATTTTTCCTTGATTGGCATCTCTCCCATATATCGCGGTTCCCCCTTGATTTCTATTTTTTCTATCTGATCTATAAGTTTGGAAACCCTTCATCTGGTCTTCATTACCCGTCTCTTGGGAATACCAGGTTTCACTTATATTCATTATTTCTATTTTTTCATTTTGGGTTAGTTCTCCTAAGAACTCTATCTTTCTTTTTGAGTTACTCGAAACTAAACCCTGCGTGTTCATCACTATGATGGTTTGCGTATTATCTCCATTATCTAATATGGGTAATAATAAGGATTTTCCCATGTCTCTTTCCTGTTCTGATATGTTGATCTTTTTTTTCATTTCCAGAAATTCGTACATTAAAAAATCCAAGTTTTCCATTATATTTGATCTTCCATCTTCATATTTATACATTTTGTGCCTATACCTGCATTTATCTCCATATCTGCACCATCCCCTAACATCATAGATACATTGCTTGTTCCTTGTGCTATATCTAGGTGCTGATGCCTCATATCGTGGTGCTGACATTTTGTAATGCGTTGTTGGGTTGCTTTTTGCTTTCATCACATGATCTTTGTTCCTTTCTTTATTTGTTTCATTTTTACCTTGATTTTTTATGTATTTGATTTTGATTGTGGTTTTTCATGGCTACAGGATGCATGTACCTACATTTTTTATTAAACCTACATCCATTTCCTTCTCCAGTTTTTACATATTTTTGGATGTAGATCGCTGCATTCTTCTTCATAGCCTTCTAGATATGCACATTTGCCATAGATCTCATAATTGTGACATATCTTGGGATGTTTGTAATAACATCTTTCACCAAACCTGCAATTCCCTCTTTTCAAAAGGGTGCATACTGTGTCTTTCTTTTCTTTTCTTTTTTCTTGTTCATTCCCCTCAGTATGGAGATCCGGGTACAACCTCTTTGGGATTTTATTTTGATTTATCAGGTCATAATTTATTTCTTCATATGTATGTTGCTGTATTGCCTCATATATAGAATCTATGAGTTTCTCTGCATCCAGAGAGAGAGAGAGAGAGAGAGAGAGAGAGAGAGAGAGAGAGAGAGAGAGAGAGAGAGAGAGAGTGAGGGAGAGAGAGAGAGAGAGGAAGTGGGAGAGAGAGAGAGAGAGAGAGAGTAGAGGTGGTGTTATGGAGAAGAAAGAGGGAAAGAGTCAGGGAGGGTCGGAGAGAGAGGGAAAGGAAGTGAGAAAGAGAGTAGAGGGGGTGTTAGGGAGGAGAAAGAGGGGAAAAATGAGAGAGAGAGAGAGAGAGAGAGAGAGAGAGTAGAAGGGATGTTAGGGAGAAGAAAGAGGGAAAGAGACAGGAATGGTTGGAGAGAGAGAGAGAGAGAGAGAGAGAGAGAGAGAGAGAGAGAGAGAGAGAGAGAGCGAGGGAGAGGAAGTGAGAGAGTGAGGGAGAGAGAGAGAGAGTGAGAGTGAGAGGGAGAGGTAGTGAGAGAGAGAGAGAGTAGTGGGGTGTTATGGAGAAGAAAGAGGGAAAGAGCCAGGGAGGGTCGGAGAGAGAGGGAGAGGAAGTGAGAAAGAGAGTAGAGGGGGTGTTAGGGAGGAGAAAGAGGGAAAAATGAGAGAGAGAGAGAGAGAGAGAGAGAGAGAGAGAGAGAGAGAGTTTATTGGTTTTTATTCAGAGTTCCTGGGCAGCGCCGGGTTATCAGCTAGTATATATATACGTGTGTGTGTGTAATCAGCTGGTCACGTGTACAAGGTTGATATGCATTCTTTTTTCTTTAGCTGCAAAGGATTCTTAGCTTCTGAAATCCCTTCCGCTTTTTTGGGTAGAATTGTCTCTACAAGCGTAAACCGAGTGGGAAATAAATGAAAAATCTTTCACTGTTCGTGTCAGCGGTAGGGCATTAACACAGATTTCTGTGGGCATCGTGCTTACATGGTGCTCAGATTTAGCTTGTGCTGGAAGAGATGATTTACTTAAAAAGGGATTGGATAGTCCATGTCACCTATCAGTCTTCATAGCTCTTGCTAAGCAATATATACCACGATGTGTTTTGGTTGTTTATTTGAATAGTAATAGCCTGGTGAAGTATTTAACTTGCTTAATCAACATGAGCAGAAATGCTAGGACTACTGATGTATCTTCTTTTTTCAAAGCTTGACGTTTGGCACAAACTTCTGAAGTCCCCAGAAATTTCCATGTACTGTACTGTAGCGAAAAATGAACAGAGCCAACAGTAGTCGAGGGTAATGTTTAGGAAGGGGGTTCCAAACACCCTTAAAATTCTCCTTGGTAATGTAGTGGTTTGTAACTAGTGGGACGAATTTAATTGTGGTTTGTGGTTGTACCTTCCATTTATATTGCAGTAAAGGAGTTGTTGTAGATAGTCAACAGTTCCAGCCTGGTAGCTTTTCTTTTATTTTCTGAAAATATAAATTTACTTGAAATCATTCAAACACAATTTTCAGTGGAAGTGCAAGGTTTCTGAAAAGAAACTATTCACTTTTTCGGGTTCGGAAGTGATGATAGATTTTTCGACGAAGGCGCCATAGAAATATTTCTGTTTTGGTTAACATAGGCTTATTAATCTTTAATAAGCTACTGCAAAATTTATGTTGGAACCTTAAATAAAGAAGAACCCCTTATGTTATTTGGGAAAGAACTCTCCAGGATCTATCCATTTTGTCTACTAACGTTAGAGGGGTTGAATATTAGGAATCGCTTTGTACCAGAACTACACCAAAATTTTGATATCTTTTTAACGTTTTTAAGTAGTTTATTATATGGATACTGTTATTTGACAGTCTTAGCAATCTCTGATCCTTACAAGAATATCTTGACGCAGATGACGGCCTTTGGCGCTAATACAAACAACTCTGGCGGGAATGTGTAACTGTGCCTTATATTAATTGCTTTGGAGGGTAAAAATGTTGCGTCTGGAAATTCTCCTAAGACTATGTTACTCCGTGATGGTTCACAAGTTCTTTAATTTTTTTAGAATTAAAGAAAGTATATGTACAAAAAAGTATTAAATAATAACAATTGGAATGAATTTGAAATTTTTCCTGGCGTATATGAACCAGTTCCATATAATAGATATCTGACATGGAGTTATATCAAAAGAGAAACGTAAAATTTCGTCAACACATTAAGGATGTGAAGAAAAGTTCATCAGCATGTACCCCTTGTGCAACCGCGATTTACGCATAAGTTAGTTTGCTGTTAAGACGGTGAAACCTTCATAATATGTTTCACAAAAAGAATTGAGGTGCAATGAGGTAGGTTACTTGGAAAAATTAAAAGAAGATACAGAATATTATGTTCAGCACCTTTAATAACAACAAATATTTGATCTTTTGAGGCTGCTGAATCTGTGTCGGCAGCTTAGGTTTGTCTTCCAATATAGTCATACATTCCTTCCGATGGAATATGCTACCATTGCCAATGTTTGGATATTTGATAATCAACTGATGCAAAAAAAGAAATATTAATCAGCTGTTTATTTTATCTGTTGAGAAAAAAGACATGGGTCGTGTAAATTACCTCCTGGTCATCTAGTTGCAGAGGACACAGTGCAGTGTCAAAATAATGTATAAAGTGTATTATTGAGAGGACACTGTTAGCACCAAAACCGAGGATCCAATTTCATTCAGTTAAAATAAAGGCTATGAAGAATTTGAATACTCTGTTGTCCTTTGGAGAGGCTTTAAAGAATAGCTAAGTAGTACGAAGGATTAAAGAAGTCCTCACTACCAAATCAGCAAATGAGCATAAGAAATACTGGAATCAGAGATTGACACCAAAAACAAATGTCTTAAGCAAAGATAGTTTATTAATACCACTGTTGACAGTTGAACACTGTGAAATAAAAATTAGTAGAATTATGGTTGTAAGTAACAACAGCAGGTCGCTTACACATTAAAAATAACCTGGAGGCTGTCCTCTACTAAGTAACACAGGGGTCAGAATGGGGTCCTCCATCACCCATGAGAATAATATTTACCAACTTGCTCATAAAACCTATCTCTGTTACCTCAAATTATCGAACATAAATTTCACCAATGCCATGTGTGGTGATGAATCACTGGTCTTCTCTCACCTTACCAGAGGTTTCTCACAACAGCATTGGGAGACCAATCGTCATTATCATCTTTGTCAGGAAAAATTCCAAAGTCCTCCAAAAATCAGAAAGCAAGAAAAATGGACTGTTGCTAGACAAAAAGAAATGCAACTCAAGAAGATCCTTAATATAGAGTTGCCCTCAGGGGATTTGGTCCCCACTGTACCCCAACAGTGGACTTTGAGCCAAATATAAGGAGCTGAAGGGTATGTTACGTGAAAATTCCCTAATAGGTGTGTGTCTTTCTAGATGATATTGGATGAATATGCACCCTGTGTAAGGTGACGTGCTCGCCACAGAACCCAGCAACTCCAAAATTGGACATCACATTAAATTCCTTGTCTGTGTTCGTCAGCACATTCCACAAGTCTCAGTTCATCTAAATTCTTCATTCCAGTCTGTAACAGTTTAGGTACCACATAACAAGGTAGAAGACTATGGTACTTCTATTTTCCTTTTGTCAGGTTACTCAAGAGGAATTGATCGCCTTGTTTTTCCAGGTTCCTCAGCCATTTCTTTTTTTCTGGGGGGAAACAATAGGTGACCTCTTTTTGTATAGGGATGTTACATAAAATCAGAGAGGGATTCAGGAAGCATATAAAATGAAAACTTAGGCATACTTAAAGCTGGAGAAATCACACATTACCATATTTAGACTTCTGTTTTGTGTATAGTCCTCAACATTTTTACCTCAGCTACAGGACTGATTTTGGTACGAGACATACAGTAGTAACAACTGTGACAACGGGGTATTGATTCTTCTGTTGTAACAGACACTAGCGATAGGCTATCTGTTTAGAGACCACCATGACGATGTGCAGGACTGTTTAACTGGCCAATTCCAAGATAAATTCAAGATCCTAGACTTGTATTTTGCTGCAAGGACATCTCTAACTTGTTGTTTTAGACACTGCACCATTGAAAATTAGTAACCTTTAAGGAGCAAAGGGCTTGGTTTCATAAAGTTCAGGGAAAAGGAAGAAGACATCATCGACAGCTTCCATATCATCTGTCAACAGCAGCACCCCAATCTGCAGTATTTGGAAAATAAAATGAGAGAAATTGCTTGGAAAGTTCACCTAATCCTTCTTTGGTGCTTAAAGTGAATAATGTTCATATAGCTGACCATAAGGATGCCAATAACATATTTGTAGAAAAATTTGCCAAGGTCTACAAAAAAAGAAAATAAAATAATTTTCCTAGGAAACAAGTTTAACAGATCAGAACAGCAAACCAAGAACTTTGCCAATAGTAGAAAGAATGTTACAACTTGCCTTTGGAAGGCGGTTTGATTTTTCTATAGGTGGCAATGGAACATTTTTTAGACATATTTCAGGAAACTCAAAACGTTTCATACTGAGTATACTGAACAGAATATGACCTAATAGCAGGTA
This sequence comes from Macrobrachium rosenbergii, assembly GCF_040412425.1. NCBI lineage: Eukaryota > Metazoa > Arthropoda > Malacostraca > Decapoda > Palaemonidae > Macrobrachium > Macrobrachium rosenbergii. Next base: position 31,406,431 of record NC_089752.1, read on the forward strand.
CTAAAACATAAGAAATCACCAGTGTTATACTGTACTTCTGTTTGGAAAAGACCCTTTAGCAGCAGCTCTGATGGAGTGCATTGAAAAGAAAAGGTTGTAAATGTAAGAGTGATATGCTATCGAGTGATAATTAATATTTTATCTTCAGAATTCAGAATATTGATTCTGTTATAAACAGTTTCATACCAGTAAACCTTGTGTAAGAAGCATTCACCTCCAAGCAATACTGTAACTGTATTCTTTGGCATAGTGTAGGTAAACAATGCGGCTTGGAAGTATGGAGTTCTTAAGACTTTGCATGATTGTGGTCACTGAGGAAAAATGCCTCTATTCATCAAAACAGTCTTATCCCTCAGACCCTGTGAACTTTGTTGAAGTTGGTTATAACTTACGTGACAAGAATGCTAGTGAGATGGTCCTCAGTGTAGTGTGTTAGGTATTCTACATGATTTTGCTCTTGCCATTGATGGTGTAATTTGTCATTCCTGTTGAGGTTTTGAGTACCTGAATTTTAGATGATTTATCAAATCAATATCGTTTGCTGCATCCCGATTTGCCCTATTTAGTAATCAACTAAGAAGCTAGTCCATCTATAGTTATGCATTTTTGCTGCATTCATGGTATACTTTGGGATCTGGACCTTTGCCGTATGGTCAAAGTATTTCTTGTACTGAGGAAGTACGCTTTCTAGGACAGGTGTTTTACTTATTTGGGTGTCCTGCCCTTAGCATATTGAATTGTCTAAAAGTTTTGATATCCTGAAAGTGTTGTAACACCTAATTATGGAACAGACAAACATAATACTGAAACTGCATAGAACTTATTTCATTTGAAAGATGTCGTAAGGATGTGAAGTTCGTTATTCAGCTAAGCCTAGTCGGCTTAGAATGTTATATTCTGTACAACATGCTTGTCTTTGTCTTGAAGCTGGGGAGTTTTGATCCTTCATGTCTAGCTTGCATGTTGATGCTGAAGAGTTACAGCGCCAATTTCACTTCTTCGGTAGTGGGATGGGATACAATTTGCTCAATTCCATGGTCTCTTCAGTTGCCAGTAGAAATTTTTATAATTTTTATGAGAATTTTACAAGCTGTACCAGCCTTAAAACTAAGAGTTTTAAGATTTTAGAAACAATGAATGTTGCAAATAGTTTGTTATACCCTTTTACATGTTATGTGTGCTTGGAATTACCCGTTACCAAATTCTGCAGTTATATTACTGGGGCAGAGAACAATCGAGGAGGAAACAAGATGGGTGTTTTAGTATATTCCTCAGAACATGTAAATGTTACAATGATTTTTATAAAAGAGTCGAAATCCAAAGCTGCATTGGTTGCAGATTTTTAGAGATGGTTTAGTTATGAAATAGTAATTTCTACTAGAGAATCAAATTTTGCAGCTGGCCTTTATGGGAGTTTTATTTAATAGAGCATATTGCAACTCTCCCAATATCTAGTTTCAGCTGCAACAATAGTATAAGAGTAGGATCCAGCTAAATAAAAAAAAATATATCAGAGGGTGAAGTGTAATGTGATGCTTAGAAAACAGAAGGTTGTAATATTCCATCTTCATATTGATCTGTTGTGGTTAACTGTTGAGAGTTACATCATGAATGGTGGAAGAGTTACATCATGAATGGTGGAAATGAACATTTCTAGGATCATTGCCTTGTCCTGCTGACTTAAGCACATGCTGGCTGAATGTCCTGGTCTACATGAACCAAGAGACTTTTTTTTTTTCAAGCAGGGCGGAGACAGATGAAAACTGTTGTTTGGTCAGAAATTTACGAGAGAATATACTGTGCAGTTCTGGTAGGATTTTTAATTTCACTACAGAAGCTGGTTTTCTGGAACGAATGTAAATCTTTACTTACTTCTGTTTTAACATAATGTTAGATCATTAACATGACCGATTTTTTCATTCATCCTGTATACTGATATACTTTCTTTACTGATTTATGAAAAATCCAAACATCTTTTCGCCGTCAGCGACCCTGGCGTTTTGGCACCAGATAGTTCACAGTCAGTGAATCGAATATTTGATCAGTGGGCCCACCTATTTCTTGAGGTTGGAACAAAGGGGAAAAATGTCTTTATATATTCCTAGAATCTTAGGATAACTAAAATAAATTTAACTAACCTATTTAAATCTAAATTTATGATTAAAGACAAGAAGCATAAGCGTATTAGTAATGTAAACATTATTAAACAAATAGATTACTTAAAAGATTGCTGTGTGGGAGAGAAAGTTCTCATAAAAATCACTGAGAACTCGAAACTTACTTCGGTTGTAATGTATCGTTTGTATAATTTTATCCAACAATGATGAACAGGTTATTGTTAACCTAACAATTGTTTTACACATAGTAAGGTTTAGGAAAATAAAATGAAGAAACTGTTACTTTTCAATTTAAGAAGATCAAACTTTCTTGGAGTACGTTAGCAAAAAGAGATGAAATGTGCATTTCAGACGTGCATTAATTCATCATATTATTTACACCTTTTTTCTAGTTTATGTGTTTAGACTTTCATTATTAGATAAAGAGTTTTAAGAATCTTGCCTAGAAGAGTTTAATGTTCTTGATTAAATTTGTAATAGTATGCTTGTGTTCTTTCAGCAAAATATAACGTGGCTTTGAAATATTTGGTCATAAAGCACATAAGAACCTCTGAAATTCATCGTTTTCTTCTGTTTATGGGTTTAATTTCTCTACTAAATCATTTGTGCAGAATCTTGTACTTTCCTCCACCTTTGAAAATTTTGGCCATATGGGTAGATGATTGGATCTGGTGGACTCTTACTTACCTTTTGGGCACATCTTAGAAGTTGTTTCTCTCATCATGTTACTCACTTCTTCAGAACTGGTGCGTTGTTCTGAATTCTAAGTGAAAATACAGAAGGTACATTGGCGGCAAAAAGTTATGAAGTTATTTACATTTTCCCTTTTACTAGGGCTTCTTAAGCTTATGACACCTGAATGGAGATAACTTAGCTTAGATCTATAGGAAAACTTAAAAGGACTGTGAAATCCATACTCTAATGCACATATACAATTTTATTTCTTAACAGGACTGTCAAGCAGTTAAGTTTTAAATGTTGCCATTTCATTGAGCTATTTATAATCCAAGTGGCTATTAAGTGAGATCATCATTTTATCAGTAATATTGAACGTACACACAGAATAAATTTGGACCTTTAAGTACTGAGTCTACTGTGCAAAGACACATGTTAAAGTTGCTGGAATAACATGATGATTTTCAGCTTGAAATTCTAAGTTTGAAGGATTTTATTATGGCTTACTAACAGCTGTTGGTTCTTTCAAGTCCTGCCATCCGAACTTGATGCCACCACGCGCCTTGACTTTGGACTGCTGATGGGGAGACAAACTCCTCACAAGCATTCAAGTGCATGGCGCTACATGGTGTCTGAGCAATATTGGTAGGTAATCTAGGTGCACTAAGAGTGGACATATTAACATTTGTGGAGCCCCAGTTTCCAACAGCAGAGACATGAGGCTTAAAATCAACTTCGGCTATTTCCCCCATTAAATGCTGGTGGGGAGGTTGTGGTTGTATGTGTGACTGCATTTGCATTTGGTTTTGCAGTAAATTCAGTTGTTGTGGGTTGTGAGTTAATGGGCTACAAACTGATGCTTCTCTCATATTCCTCCCATTGTGTGATTGGTTGTTATCAGCATCTATGGTATTTGTAGGCCAGTGTCTGAGCAGCATATCCTCAGGCTGTACTCCAAATTTTGGTTGGAGGTGAGATCTTGGTATGTTGTTATAGCTTCTCAATGAGGCAATGTCTTGTGACATTGGTAAAAATTCTCTTGGTGGTGTTAGGTTCCCATTAGTGTCAAGTGGCTGGTAGTTTTCAAGATTATTCTGGATTCCACTACAGTCATAAACTGTATCATGTTCTAGGGAAGGCTCTGTTTTCATACGTTTTAAAGGCGACTGGATTGCATCTTCAGCTACCATTGATGTGTAAGTTGATGCAGGATTCACTGGGCTAGCTTGTTGGAATGGCGTGGAATGTCTATTTTGCTGCTGAAAAGGGGTTTCTGTATCTCTATATGGATGTGGAAATACCATTGAATCTTTGCTCGACTCCTGTAATGATGGAAAATTTCTTCTTTGCTTTTGAAATGGCACGGTGTCTCTATTTGATTGTTGGAAAGGAATTGTGGAGTCTCTGTTCTGATGGTGAAATGGTGTAGGTTCTCTGTTTGACTGCTGAAATGAAGCCATACTTCTACTTGTTTGTTGATAGGAAGCAATATTTCTGGTTGTTTGCTGAAAAGGTGTAGGCTCCCTGCTCGGTTGCTGAAAAGGTGTACATTCTCTATTTGGCATCTGAAATGGCATGGATTCTCCATTTAGCTGCTGGAATGGTTTTGAATCCCTGTTATGTTGCTGAAGTGGCACAGATTCCCTGTTTGATTGCTGAAATGATGACGGATCTCCCATTGGTTGTTGGAACTGTGAAGTTTGTCTGCTTGGCTGATGGAATGGTATTGAATCTCTAATTGGTTGTTGAAATGATGTGTGGTCTGTGGCTGAGTGCTGTAGTGATGCTGAATCCCTGCTCTGCAGATTAAATGTTACAGCATCCCTACTTTGCTGTTGATAAGAAATTGCCATGTCCCGGTTTTGTTGGAATGGTGTCGATTCCCTGCTTGCTTGCTGGAATGAGGCTTTATTTGGGCTTGACTGCTGGAAAGGCATGGTGTCAACGTTTGCCTGCTGCAGTGGCATAGAACCAGTCTGTGGATTCTGAGCTAATGTTGAGTCAGTGCTTGACTGCAAGGATGTGGGATCTCCACTTGACTGCAGGCCAGGGGGAGAACCTCTGCTTGTCTGATGAGACATTTTTGGAGAAACCCTAAGGTCTTCAGGTTTATCACTTGAACAGTTAGGCCAGGGTACCTGTAAGGTAGAAAATAATTTGTTGATGAATGAAAAATAGTAACTTTCTGTTTAGCAAGAATTTACATCTATTAGAATTATAATGGAATAGGTATAAGAATTATAATGAAATATGTATCTTGGTCCAGAACGTTTCTGAAATGATCTTGAGTTGGTTAGGTTTAATCAGATATTTTACTTTAAATTATGTGACACACTATTTTCCTCAGTATTAATATGTTGTCTACATAAGTGGTTAGAGTGAATTTGTTCAAGAACACCACGAGCAGGTGTTAATCTTCACTTTCATGTTCACTTACTAGTGAAGTTTTGTTTTTGGTTGTTTGTTCTACTAGTGAAGTTTTGTTTTCGCTTGGTTGTTCTACTAGTGAAGTTTTGTTTTCGGTTGTTTGTTCTACTAGTGAAGTTTTGTTTCTGGTTGTTTGTTCTACCAGTGAAGTTTTGTTTTCGGTTGTTTATTTTACTAGTAAAGTTTTGTTTTCGGTTGTTTGTTCTACTAGTGAAGTTTTGTTTTTGGTTGTTTGTTCTACTAGTGAAGTTTTGTTTTCGGTTGTTTGTTCCTTTCTCTTTTTCTGAAATGTATTGCATTTTTGAGAGGTTTATGTACTCATTGGAAAAGGAAAACGGCAAAATGAATATCGTAAAGCAAAGCCTAAACATATTGATTGAACCTCTTACCTCAATCCACTGTTTTAAATGAGCTTTTTCTAGTCGTTGCTGTATGTGCCTTCTTCGCCGTGTTTATGCATTTTACATAATGTTGGTGGATACTTTACGATAATGGCAGATTCTTTAAAGTACAGAATACCGGAGTTTGACATTAATTTATTCTCAGAAATAGGAGATTTTAGTTGAACACACACACACACGCATATATATATATATATATATATATATATATATATATATATATATACTGTGTATATATATATATATATATATATATATATATATATATATATATATACTCATGTATATATATATATATATATATATATATATATATATATGTATATGTATATATATATATATATATATATATATATATATATATATATATATATATATATATATATACTGCATATATATGTGTGTGTGTATGTATGTATGTTCAGCCAGATTAAATTTTCACTCCACAAATTATATAATAAAGGAAAAAATAGAAATATGTTGGATCCCGGCTCATGTGGTGATTAAAGGAAACGAAGAGGCTGATAAATCACCTGAAGAAGCAATCCATATGATAAGGACAAGTGAAAACATCCCCATTAGTGACTGTATAACATATATAAAAACAAGCATTAAAAATAAATAGTAGAATTTATGGAAAGAAGAATCCGAAAATAGGAAAGTAAAGCGAATAAAACCCAGTGTTGGAAAACGGAGCTCATCATATCAGAAAGAGAGAGGCATAAACAAGTTATTCTGACGAGTCTTCGAATAGGTTCATACTCGTCTGACACATGGACACCTCATGAATAATCCACATGGCCCTGGTCCTGAATGCTGAGTGTAAAGTAATGATTACAATTAAACATTTGTTGCGGCTATCAAATTTTGGAAATAAACCGATCACAGAAGTTTTGTCCGAATCTTCAACATTTTCAGTTAGACCAATTTTATTTTTTTTGAAGAATTGTAGTTTAATCGATCAAATATAAAAATTGAAAATAAACTGTGGAAATATACAGATCCTACGATGTATTATCAACTTTTAAAGATACAAATTTAAACAACTTTATCGAATTTATCCTGATTTTTATCATTGTCAACTTTTTTTATTGTGTGTATGTAAATGTATAAATGTATTTGTTGTATGTGTGCATACCAGTGTAAAAGAAGCTATGTGTGTTTATATACTGTATATTTTATATTTCATTTTCATTCATCAAAGCACTGAATGACATCATCGGTCCCAGCGCTAATTTTCAGTTCCATTCCAATCCTTTGGGCCAACCCTATGAGAGCTGATAATCAACTCATTGGCCTGGTTAAACCATTTTAATAATAATAATAATAATAATAATAATAATAATAATAATAATAATAATAATAATAATAATAATAATGGATATAAACCGAGCCAAATATATGGGCACCAAAAACAGTACATCATAGTGCAAGATAGTTCACATAGACATCAGGCTATATTATTGTCATTATTATTTCAGTAGATGAAACCTATTCACATGGAACAAGCACACAGGGGCCATTGTCTTGAAATTCAAGCTTCCAAAGAATGTTGGTTTCAACCTCCCACCTCAGACTCCACACTTCAGCAGTAACTGATCATGATACAGAGCCAATGATTATTCATCGCCTTAGGGGAGACGCGAACCCGCGACATCTGAGCGATAAGCCACGACACTAACCTTATACCAGCGGACCAATATAAAACCACATGTAACAAAAATAAGATTACAGTGAAAAGGCTGTTGTACCAGTTAACAAATTAACTGGCCAGAACACCCATTCCGTGTGATCCTTTGATTAAGGTTGGGGTTGTTCTTCAGATAAGGGGCAGCTGCACTAGATAAACCCAGGTGCTGGGACAAGAACAAGAATTACTGATACTTGTTCATTTCTCACTTAAATACAAAGTGAACAGTGCAGTGTATGTAAGGTACGATGATAAACTGCTGATGGGTGTTCTGTATCGGAGTTTGCCGTTAGTATTCAGCAGTTAGGAATTGTGGCAGCACTCGATGCAACAGTTTATTTATGAAGGTTTCATCGACAGTTATTCAGTTTTTATTTTTTACTGGAGTCAGCTATTGCAAGGGAAATGGATAAAAGTTGAAAATTAAAGATGCGTTTAAGAGAAAGAAGTAAATAGATTTATAAATAGAGAGAAATAGAAGTAAATAGGTTTATAGATAGAGAGAAACAGTAACGGGGTGGTGGGGCTGGGGGGACTCACCTGTCTCTCTACAGATGCATTTTGATTAGTGTTATGTGGTTCCTGGTCGTTAATGCCACAGTTCCCATCAGGAGAGCTCGTGGACATCTCATCTGGAGAAGGCAGGTTGGTGGTCTTGGCGCCTGCTGAGTTCTCCACTGGCTGCAAAACGTAGTCGTGTGTTCCCGTGGTTGGTAAAGTTGTAACTTGAGCCCTGCAAATATGGGTATCGTAATAGTAATAAAGACATTTCTAACATTTACGAACTGCTGTACATGCGAACTTATGAATGTGTGAATGCACGGCTCACAAATTCTCGTGAGCCTTGAGGTGTGAGCACAAGCACTAACGGATCCAGAAACATTTCATGGGGAGCCACCAATTTTCATATATATATATATATATATATATATATATATATATATATATATATATATATATATTATATATATAAATATATATATACATATATATATTATATATAAATATATTATATACATATATATATATATATATATATATATATTATATATATACATTATATATATATATATATATATATATATATATATATATATATATATATATATATATATATATATATATATGTGTGTGTGTGTGTGTGTGTGTGTGTGTGTGTGTTTTATGTACTACATAATATTAATACGGCATCATGCTGCAACAACGACAAACAACAATCTTAAACTGTTATGCATTTTATTTGCAAGTAATAGAGTATCCTACTGGTTTGGCAATAAAAGAGATAGAGAATAGGTGACTTTGGTAAAAGCTACTGGAAAATGCTAGCTTTACATGAAGTATTTCTGTCTTATTATAATATAATATATTTTCTTCTGCATATCATTCAGTATTTAAGCAGAAATTATGAAATGGACAGCCATCGCTTGTTCTAGCAGGAAATACCGAATCCATTTTTATTATTATTTAGATTATTGTTATATGATTATTGTTATTATTATTATTGTCATTTTTTTCTCAAAATTTTATTATTTCTATAATAGATTTTTTATTTTTTCCCCATTTTTATATTTCATTTATGTTATTATTATCCAAATCTTCATTATTATTATTTTGTCATTATTTTTCATGGGGGGCCACATGCACAGGTGCCCCCACCCCCCGGATCCGTGAGTGAGCACAGGGAGAAAGTACCGTTTGGTCGTAATTTTCTGATTAATTTATTTATTGCTATTGTTATGTTTACTTTTCTCGTTAGCTTGGTTGATCTAATTGGGAATTGTTTTGATTTTATATTGGAGATTTTATTTTCTTCATTCTCTCTAGCAGTATTTAATTGAACTATGGACAAAAATATAATTAAATGAGATGTAATGAGCTTTTCTTAAATATTAGAATCTTTAGATAGTTTTATTTAAATTTTATGTGTATATGCACAGATTTATCGGGATACATACATACATGTACATACATACATATGTTATATATCTAAATATATATTATTTGCATGTATACATATACGCATGCATGTATATATATATATATATATATATATATATATATATATATATATATATATATATAGATATATGCTTATATAAATATATATCTTACTTTACACCTTTTATTTTAGAAGAGGTGGCTCCAGAAAATGCAACCATTGCAGTTGTCAGTTTTCTAGAGGTCTTGGTAGGCTGCTAGTGTCACCCATTTCTGTAACTACGTTTCAACTCACCACAGTTAGAAAACTACTAGGCACGTAAGTCACAGCTCAGGGTTACCAAAGGCACAATGTACACCATATATGCATTATATATATATATATATATATATATATATATATATATATATATATATATATATATATATATATATATATATATATATATATATAAGAAAGGTAGAATGGACTCACCTCCTCACTCTTTGTTGGTGTTTCATCAGGTCTCGTCTCTTGATGGTGAAGGAACAGTACTGACATGTGCAGTTTTCGTAAGGACATTTACCCTTGTGCCCTCTTTTCAGAACCCAGACGTCGTGATTCCTGCACTTGTCGCACACCTGTCGATTTTAGGATTCATTAAACTCAAGTTACTTGGTGTTCACTCATGATAAACAACGGAACATTACAAGCTCCAGTAGTTGGAGAGAGACGTGCATATTCGGGGCCTCTTCAAGAGACCCGAACTTTTATAAAAAAGTAACTATCTTAGGCAAAGGATCTGTAGCAAAGGAAGCACCTAATAGCAGTAATAAAGGAAAACTCCATTAAGACTCCCTCAACATCATTGTATCAAGCTTTTAGTCACGGTCAAGAATATATTTACTGGTGGTCGATATTTACGTACAAATCAATACTCACTCAAATGCAACATTTATTAATAACCACATGACACGAATAGATGATATTGCATTGTGTACATAACGTTTCATCCACGCTCATGTAAATAAATGTGACAAGTAGACTCAAGTACTGCACGGTCTAGGGCCACATGAATGGGCAGCCAAGAGGTCAAAATATTTCCGCCTTCAAGGATAGACTTGAAGTGAGGCAAGTAGTTTCAGGGTTATGTGAATTTTGCACACTCCTCTTATTACGAGACAGGCTTGATAAATGTTAAAACGTAAGTCTTGATAAATAATTGAATTAGAGGTTTTCAAAAGGAGCAAAATGGAGGTTGACGGGAAAGCAATTGGATCATCGCAATAGATTCTGTATTCTTGTACATATACACTTATTAGATTTTTTATGTGGCCTAACAGAGAATCGATTAGTCGTTCATACTCTCTCTGCTCTCCATTAGAGTAAAATGGGAGCTTGGATATTGATAATAGTTTTGTAAATTTACTTAACTAAACCACAGCTGTTTCGTATTAGTTGATCATAGTTATGTGATGTTTGTTTAATATTCACTTTAAGCATAATATGGACGTTTGTGAAAAGAAAACAGTACAGAGAATAAGAAGAAATTAGCAAAACACACACACACACGCACACATATATGTATATTTGCTGAAGCCACTGGGAAAGTTCAAAATGGAACGACAGAGTGCCAAGTACTTTCGTGGATTTTAACACATCTTTAACACAGAGTAATACAGAGCACAAAATTCCTTTTCTTATTTTGACTTGTTTGGGTGTTAAGTAGTTATGTGATCTGGACGAACATTATTTCTGTTCGTAATGACCTAATTATGCATATTTTATTTTTTTTTCTTCACTTTGCTTTTGTGATAGGTTTCTTGCTCACTCGTTATGTGCTCTGTATTACTTTGTGCCCCGAAAATGTGTTAAAATACACGAAAGTACTTGGCACTCTGTCGTTTCATTTTGAAATTTCCCAGTGGCTTCAGCTAATAAACAAAATCACGCGCTTACTTTTGTGATTTCTTAGTATATGTATATATATATATATATATATATATATATATATATATATATATATATATATATATATATATACAGATACGTACATACATACATATATATGCATATACAATATATATATTTATATGTAGGCACGTAACAACAATGAATAGGCAAATATATGAAAAAATATACTGACACTCAGGTAAATAAATAGAACCGTTATATTACAGTATATTCATGAAGGTAACACAAACCTATTTTTATGCTCACGTAGAAAAATGAACATTTAAACTGTAGTTTTTAGCCTTGGGCCTTTATTCGAAGCAGAGGTCAGGGGTCAAATAAGACTGTCAAGTCTGTCCTGGAGATTTGCTGTGACATCAAAACTTCAAAGCAAGACTTTTATTCCGTTGGCAACGTTGTCACGTTTTGGAAGGCCTCATTAGATGTTGGATGGGTTAGATTAAGCGGGCTTAAGTCAACGCGGGCCCCTGCTCTAAAGAGGCCTGCAAGTGTGGTAAGGTGTGAAAGTGATTAGGCTTGGTGTGGACCTTATGATTCTGACCAACCAATGAAGACCGGACACCGATAGCTAATGTAACAGAAATTGTGCACGCTGAGTTGGATTCCACAGTTTTAAGAGATTAAAGAAAATTTTGGTGAAATAAACGGTAAAAAGGAAAAAAATAACTGCCTCTCTTTCTCTCTCTCTCTCTTCATTTACCGTTCATTTCTTCTCAAGCATGTAGAACAGGACGAAATTTTAGTAACCGAAAATGAGAAAAAGTGCAATGGAAAGAAAGATGAGCATTTCAAAAGGGTCTAGAAAGGAAATAAAGGTCTGTCAGTTGCATTAATCAGAGATATCGGGTAAAAAGATAGAGGCCAGTTTTTATTGATAAAGAAGTGCACAAGTCAGCGGTTTAGCAACCAGAATATTCTTTCAGATATTTAGGGAGTAAAAATGACAAGAAAAGTGCAGTAACAGTCCTTAGATACCAAGAATAAGCTTACCCACAGACTCGGTGAGTTTATCGGGTGGTCAAGGCGAGACTTCAAGCTTTGGTTAAAATGGACAGCAAGCATAGAAATTTTGTTGTAGTTAAGACAGCAATAATAGTTATAATTAAAGAAACCAGAAGTGTTAAATTTTTTGTTTTATATATATACATATATATACACAATCATATACCTACATACAGACATATAAATACATATATACATACATATACAAACATACATACATACATATATACTGTATATATATATATATGTATGTATATATAATATATATATATATATATATATATATATATATATATATGATATATATATATGTATATGTATATATATACACACATATATACACATTCGTTTGCAACTGATTTATCCCGGGGAGAGCGGAGTCTTGATAGAAAGATTAAAACCAGTACTCGTCCATAAACATCCCTTGTTCAGTAATGACAGCCGGTTTCTGAGTAACCTATCTCCATCGTCAGTTCTGACAACAAAAACACAGAAAGGAAAATGGAAAAATCACGAAAAACATACATGAACGTTGTAACACAGTATTGCAAAAACGAGGGTTATAAAATAAAAATAGGTAAAATGCAAGCTTAAAAAAAGTAAAACAAAGCAATACTTAAATAAATAATTGCCTGCGAAATAAAAGCACATATGTGTGTGTTTTTATTTTTAGGCATTAATTATTTTAATGTTCCTTTGGTTCATTTTTGTATGCTTGCACATTACCAATTATTTTTATAAACTTCGTTTTTGCTTTACCGTATTACAATGTTCGTGTTTGTTTTTAGTCATTTTTCTATTTTAATTTCTGTATTTTTGTTGTCAGAACTGATGATGGAGATAGGTTACTCCGAAGCCAGCAGTCATTGCTGAATTAAGGATGTTTTACGAACGATTACTGGTTTTAATATTTGTATTCATATATGTATGTATATATGTATTGTATAAATATATAAATTATATATATTATATATATATATATATATATATATATATATATATATATATATATATATATATATATATATATATATATATATATATATCTTCTTCTTCTTCTTCTTTTAACGTGCTTTTATTCCCATTTTTGTATGGGGTAAGCACGATGCCTTCTTTTGAAGGACTTTTGATTTGGCTTTGGGGTAGACCTGTGGTCTCGATCGGCTGCCCTGCCTGACATCGCTTAGACCCCGGTACGTATGTTTCATGTATCAATATATATATATATATATATATATATATATATATATATATATATATATATATATATATATATATATATATATATATATATAATAATTATGATTCTATACCCAAATTTTAGATTAAGTCACACTATATTTCACATGAAATATTACGAGGACCGACGTGTACGGGCCTAAATATGTTGGCTTGTTCCCCTTATTACGGAAGGAATAAATAATATTCCCACACAAACGCCACATGTGTGTAATATATATATATATATATATATATATATATATATATATATATATATATATATTATATATATTATGTATATTTATACATATATATATAATATGTTATATATTATATATTTTATATATGTATATATATATATATATATATATATATATATATATATATATATATATATATAATATGTTATATATTATATATTTTATATATATATATTATATATATGTATATATATATATATATATATATATATATAATATATATATATATATATATATATATATATATATATATATATATATATATATATATATATATATATATATATATACTACTCACACGTGGCGTTTGTGTGGGAATATTATTTATTCTTTCCGTAATAAGGGGAACAAGCCAACATTTAGACCCGTATACGGCGGTCCTTGTAATATTTCATGTGAAATATAGTGCGACTTAATCTAAAACTTGGGTATCGAACTGAACTGGAGTGCGTTATCTTTGGTATTTAAAATTGCCTCTTCATACCAAAGAATGATTCTAGAGGCAACCATCATCAAAAAAAAAAAAATAACTTGTCAGAGGGGCACTGGAAGGCTCACACCGAGGATAAAGCTCTCCTGAAGCCTCTCATCGAAAGGATTAACCCGAGGACGTCATCATTTTATCCATCTATTTACCTGTCATAAGCATTTCACAAAAACTCGCCAGGGCACAATACCATTTCAGTATAATCCTACGAAGATTTTTATGACACCCCATAAATCAAAACCAGTCCAGAAAATCATTTCTTCTCAATATATAAATCTCACACACACACACTCACACACACACACACACACACACACACATATATATATATATATATATATATACACATACATACACAGAGACAGAGGAAGAGCAATATGTCATAAGCTCTCGAGTTGCACAACAGCTGCATCTTATGTGCCATTGCGAAATTCAGAATTTGTGCAACATAGAATTAACTATTTATGATCCTTTTCATTTCAGTATATTACCTAATTCTGTTCGCTTCACCTTTTGTTCAGATTTAAACCTTGCTGAGAGAGAGAGAGAGAGAGAGAGAGAGAGAGAGAGAGAGAGAGAGAGAGAGAGAGAGAGAGAGAGAGAGAATTGTATCGCAGTGCTGCATATTGACTGTCCATACCTATATATATTTGTGTCCATATATATGTATATAAATATATACATCTATATGTCTGAAATATATATATATATATATATATATATATATATATATATATATATATATATATATATATATATGTATATATACATATACATATACATACACATATATACACAGACAGAGAAAGAGCAATATGTCAAAATCTCTCGAGTTGCACAGCAGCTTTATCATATGTGCCATTGCGAAATTCAGAATTCGTGCAACATAGAATTGACATACATTATTTCTGGTGTAACTATTTGTGATTCTTCTCATTTCAATACATTGCCTAAGCCTGTTCGCTTCACCTTTTGTTCAAATTTAAACCTTGCTGAGAGAGAGAGAGAGAGAGAGAGAGAGAGAGAGAGAGAGAGAGAGAGAGAGAGATTGTATCTCAGTGCTGCATATTGACTGTCTATACCTTGAGCGGTTATTTTTTCATTTTTGTTTTCTTAACAATTGTTTCATGCGTTGTTCATTTTTGTCCCATTTTCTTAGGATGTCCTTGGCGTTTCTTCCAGTATCGTGACATCTCGTACAGTAGCTCTCTCTCTCTCTCTCTCTCTCTCTCTCTCTCTCTCTCTCTCTCTCTCTCTCTCTCTCTCTCTCTCTCCTCCCGTTACTTCATTTTAGCGTGAAAGAGGAATAAGCTATAGACTCTATTAAACTTGTTGGCCTTAGTGTTGATATACTAAATTTTTGAACATCAGTAAACATTGCTAATGTCAGGAAACGTTTTCATGTTTCGTTAGTGTTGTCAATTTTATTTTTCTTTACTATATTGATTAGTAATTTTTAAATCTGCAACATATAGTGCGTGGTAGTGATTCTCTTCGTGAGTGCAATCGTTTGTTGATAACCGTACTCGATTGTGCCTCTGTAATTTCCTTTAATGACTTGTTAATCTAATTTTAAAATTAATCGTCTTCTCCGTTAATTATATCATACATACATACATACATACATACATACATACATACATATATGTGTGTATATATGTACACATATATGAAAATATGAAAAATATACTTATGTATGTATGTATAGAATTCAACCGGTACTGTCTCTTTAATCATAGGTATGAAAGCTAACCTTATAATTCATTATTTCAAAGAATGGCCCCTATTTCCACCGTCAATCAGCGTAAAAGGTATACTGCATGTACATTTTCCATGCTTTATTTCGCAGTGTGTATGCCCTGCGTCTCGTCTTTTTTTGCCACAGAGGAGTGAATATTGGTTTTTGCGTGTTCAATGACCCCTATTTTGTCATATCCATAAAATGCAAATTGACGTGGTTTGTCATTGCACAGAGCGGGTTAGACTAAATGTTTTAATTTACTTAATAAATGCTACATTTTTTATTACTGTAATTCACAGATTTAATAACAAATTCCTTCGTTTATAATTCTGTTTAGTTTAGTTCACCATAGTTATCCTTAGTTTCATATAAGCTAATTAGGTTTTTCCATACTCAAGGGTCTTTCTTGTGATTGGGCAGGCTCCAATTTTACCGATTTGTAAAATAGTCCGATAACTTCTACAGTAGTTCCTTCATATAAAGATTTGGTATGATTTCCCCTCTCCCAGTCTCTGCATGTGGCGTTATGATCTTTGTTATTTAATATAACGGAAACACACCTTTTTCAGTTAATCCGTAGGCATGATTCTATAGTTTCTTCACTTAATGTATTGATTTTATATATGAACAGTCTCTCCAGCAGCAAAGTATTGAATAGTTATTTAAACCTAATTTTTTTTATCTGAAAAAAACAAACATATATATTTGTATATATATATATATAAATTTTTATATATGTGTATATATTTATACGTGTATATGTATGTACTTGCATGTATAAAGATCTTGTCCGTTCTACAAAAAATCTGTTCGTGTATGCTACCTAGATAATGCAGCAGAAAGTTTAGTATCTATGAAAGTGTGAGCGGTTGTGTTTAAATTTCAGATTTTATTTCTGTTTAAGGTAATTGTTTTAATGCACAATCAAGAGAGTTCTTTATGGCGCAAGTTTTTTTTTTTTTTTAGTAACATATCTCCTATATCCTCAATTTCCGGTGGTTATGTTTTGTTTACGTGTGATTGATTGACATTACTTTGTTGTAAACTACATATTTCACAATGCAGTATGCAGCAAGTAAATTTCAAAATAAAATACAAAATTGAATAGCAAATTTTCACATAGATGTACAATATACATACAATTTGTGTAAATTGTATGTATATTGTATTTTTATAGAAAATAAGTTATATTTGCTTTTTGACCTTGTCAGAAACTAAACTGACCAAATAATTATGCAATTAAGCGAAAACAGGTAAGCATTTAAAAATGGTTGAACTGACAGTTGTCGACTGCAATAAATGCTACTTTGCTGCAAGGTGAATCAATCTTATAAAACTACTTGGGTTTGAGAGTCCCCTTGTCCAAATTGCTGGGTGGGTTTCTCTTTTTTATTTAATGGAGAAGAATCAAGCAGAGATGCACTGAATGTCAAATAAAGAAAGAAGTCGTTCTTCCATTTCGCATGCAAGCAAGCAAACATGTTTTAACGTCGTCGTCGTCTTTTCCATCATACCTCCCACCCCCAACCTCCTCCTCGGCCACTATCGCCGTGGTTACTATCTACCTTCACCTCCCTATATCTCAAAATGTATGATGGTAAATAATACTTATTGAAGGGTGGAGACGACGAGAGATTTGATCAGTCACTGTGAATGTTGAGGTATTTATCAAGTTTATCAGTGTCCTTAGATTTTAATTAATGCCTCTGCTTGATTCTAGTAAGCGCTGGTATTTTTAGGTTTTCATATTTTTTTTCATTGTTCCATATTTAGGTGTTGTTTGCGACCCTTGTTCTCTTGACTTCTCGATAATACAAACCAATCAAAGCAATCTGAGGATGAATACACGGCCAATCAACTTCATGACAGACGTGGTAAAAATGTTTTAACAAATAAGTAAATAAATAGATGAATAACTAGGCCGTTGATATGTCGAAGCAAGCACGGATCCAAAGCACTCGGTAATCAAGAAGAAAGAACTCGGCAGGCCCGGTAATGGAGGCTAAGCTGCTGAACTGCCATGTGCAAGCGATTCGTTATTTTGGTCGTGTGTTGCTGCACGCGCCTTCTGGATTGCAGGTTTTCGAGGGGTCTCTCGCTATGCCGAGATTCATTGAAATCAAATTTTATTGTGGGAGGGAGTGTGTGTGTGTGTGTGTGTGTGTGTGTGTGTGTGTGTGTGTGTGTGTGTGTGTGGCATCGCAACCAAGTACATTTGGGGAAGTGGAGGATTATCTCATAACTCTCTCTCTCTCTCTCTCTCTCTCTCTCTCTCTCTCTCTCTCTCTCTCTCTCTCTCTCTATTGACAGTGGAAGTAACTTTGACTTTTGCTAAGTAAATCAAATAATTGATGATGGAAATAATTTTTTTTTCAAGTAATGATGGAAATAACACCT
This sequence comes from Macrobrachium rosenbergii, assembly GCF_040412425.1. Taxonomy (NCBI): domain Eukaryota; kingdom Metazoa; phylum Arthropoda; class Malacostraca; order Decapoda; family Palaemonidae; genus Macrobrachium; species Macrobrachium rosenbergii. Next base: position 31,424,741 of record NC_089752.1, read on the forward strand.
TTCTTCTTTCTCTCTATCTATCTCTTTTATTTGAGGCTAATTTGAAAAAAAGCAAAGCATTTGTAAACTATCCCTTTGAAAGTTTTATAGATATTCTTTGTGAATCTCTCCAGGGGGTCAGTCACTAATCTGCGTCACAAAAATAAAACATCCTTGTCAAACATCACTTCGCCGGCCATCGATTATTGAATGCAGTATTAAAATGGCAAAGTATCTTCCGTAGTCGTTTTTCACTGTCTCTTTGGGAAGCAATTTGAATTTAATAATTATAATGCACGTTGTCAAACTGAGCCATCGTCGTCATTGTAACCCGACTAATATCGTTATGGTTCCATCGACCATTACTGTTCATAATGTGCGAGCAAGTTAGCCTGACTAACAGGCCTCTCCTCTTATTTATAAGCATCTCACCACCACCAGCCCAGCTCTCCCTGACCATCGGTGTCCAACGAATTCGGTTCTGGGACCCTTCATCTCAGTCATGTATTTTGCTGTGATTCAGATTGCACTTTACAGAGGTGGAGTACTGCCAAATGTCTTTCGCTACTGCTAATACTACAACTACTGCTACTTCCTCAACGCCTAAATGGCAGCTTTATTTTTCATATTTCTCTTCTGCAGTTCATCATCACGAGATCGGCTAGCTAATCATATGCAAGCATGATAGCTTTCTAAATGATGGTGCTAAAAGCTTTAAATTTCGTCAGGTTGCTTAGAATTTCTCCGAAACCTATTGACTTTTGAATTAAAATTAAGGCCATCTTAACAAATCAAGAAAAAGCTGCCTGGCTAGTACTATATTATTCGACAGCTCCCACTTACAAGCATTTATCCAGATCAGTTTAGACACGTAGGCTACCATTAACAGATTGCTTGATAGCACATACTGCCCGTTATGTGACGAGTTCTGGCAAAAGTTTGCCTCTTGCGGTATCTTATTGTATCTAGGAACCTTCATCTTTTTTTAAAGACTGACAACTGCTTGGACCAGAAATTTAAGAACATTTGAGGTCCTAAAATTTTTGGTTTTGAAGACGATGCTTAGCTAAAATTTTGTTTGTGGGATTATACCTGCCTTTCCCCAATAATCGTGCTCGTTTGAGAACCTATTTACCAAAGTCTCATAATTTACTAGTAAACTTACCTGGCCATACCTGTAGGGGTAGGCTATTCTGCTTGCAAGCAAGAATTATTTGATTATTATTATTAGTAGCAGTGGTGTTAGTAGCGATTTTATGCCTATTTTGCGTTCCAAATTACAAATTAACTAGTGTCTTATGAAGTTTGCGCTTGCACATATAATTAGATTTTTTTTTTTTAAATTCGGAGATTAGTGACAGACTTACCTGTTGTTTACCAGAACGTTCACCTTTTAATCTTTCTTTTCCGTTTGAGAGTTCGGAGCCACCCAGAGGATCATCTAAAGCCGATTCTTGCAATTGGCAATCTCTTTCGCTAGCAAAAGTAGAGGAGGACGAAGAATTTGGGGAGGTAGGAGAAGCAGAGGACGAGTTTGGAGTGGTCGAGACTTCGCTTCCTCCGTGGGAAGACCCATTCTTTTCCATGCTCTTTCTGAACCTCCAGAGCCTCTGCTGATGGCACATGATGCACTGGACGCGTCTTGATAGTTGGCACAAAGGGCACTGGCAGTCACTGTATGGACACTTGTGTCGCTTTTTCAAAACCTGCTGGTTGTGATTCTTGCAGATTGTGCAGTATTGAGGGCGCTTGCTTTTGGTTGTGGCTCCTCCGCCACCTTCGCCACCTCCTCCTTTCCCAACTGCAGCCCCGACTCCCTCTACCCCTACTCCGTCAACTCTTTCTCCTTTGCCCACAGAAGGGCAATTGTTTTTTTGACAGTTGAGCTTTCCTCGGCGAGATTTACCGTTGCCTCCGGCCTTTGCGATCAATGTGTCACCTTCCACGCTCTCTGGAACAAACAAAAAAAAAAATAATAATAATTTTTGAAGGTTAGTAAACTTAAGTAAACTTGTACTCCTTTGATAAAACTGATTAGTAGCTTCTTATGTTTCGTATAACAAAATACACATACATTCATACATACATACATACATATATATGTATGTGTGTGTGTGTGTGTTCGTATGTATGTATGTATTTTGTTATAAGAAACATAAGAAGCTATATATATATATATATATATATATATATATATATATATATATATATGACTATTTATCACATCACCGTGATTCATATACAATCAGAAAGCTACAAACGTCCTTTAATATCCAATTCACTCTACCTCGGAAGTAATATATTTTCATATATGTTACCGAAGGGGAATTTTTAGTTGATAATAAGTCCACCGTCCCGTGGGGTCGAACCAGCGACGGACGAGGAATCAGGACTACAGTGACACACTAACCAGTCGGCCACAAGAGAGGTATAAGTGAATACCATCTCCCATCAACTCACCCGTCGAACTCAGGTGTTTTGCGTTTGGAGACGATATCCACCCACCTCTGCCATGTTGACCGTGTAGTGCGTTTGTCGCACGTAGCCATATTAAAGGACGTTTGTAGCTTTCTGATGGTATATGAATCACGGTGATGTGATAAATAGTCATAATATGGCTACGTGCGACAAACGCACTACACGGTCAACATGGCAGAGGTGGGTGGATATCGTCTCCAAACGCAAAACACCTGAGTTCGACGGGTGAGTTGATGGGAGATGGTATTCACTTATACCTCTTTGTGGCCGACTGGTTAGTGTGTCACTGTAGTCCTGATTCCTCGTCCGTCGCTGGTCTGACCCCACGGGACGGTGGACTTATTATCAACTAAAATTCCCTTCGGTAACATATATGAAAATATATTACTTCCGAGGTAGAGTGAATTGATATTAAAGGACGTTTGTAGCTTTTTCGATTATATATATATATATATATATATATATATATATATATATATATATATATATATATATATATATATATATAATTATGTATGTATATACATACTTACATACATACATATACACACACACACATATACATATATATATATATATATATATATATATATATATATATATATATATATATATATATATATATATATATATATATATATATATATATATATATATATATGGACCAAAAGGAAAGTCTTAAAAACTCACTAGTTACAGTGGTACTAATAATGTTAACCAATTTATTCATTATTTACTCCCGGCATCTCCATAATACCTTCAGCCTTTTAAGTAATACCATTTAATCTCAGAATCCTCTAGTTACCGAACCTCAGGCCTTGGGAGGGAGAAAAACACACATCCAGAAAAGAAAGACGGGGAGCCTAAAGAGAGAGAGAGAGAGAAAGAATGGTTGGGGCGATGAGTGTTTTCTCCCGCTGCAATAAAAGCCCTAATTTGCTTTGGTGATTTGCACGTCAGAGACCCCGGCTGCTCCTGTACATAACCAGTATCACCTCCCTGAGATATCCTTGTGCATGGCGTTGCTTATGATTCATTGAGCATTGGGTTGCATGACACCTCTCAGCATGCAGAGGTATGATGCGATTCCGAAATGCGATGTTTTTTTTTTTTCATTCTGGTGATGATTCTCTGGTGTAGCATTAATACTACTCTGTCTAGTCTAACAGCAAGCCTGTGGTGGGCAGTTTTGTTTTTATTTTTCCCTATTTTAGTTTCGGTTCTATCATGAGGGAATTTCCTTTCTTACTGGTGCCTTTGTGAATAGTGGGGTTAATAATCATTATAGCAAGACTCCATACAAGGAAGCTGACTTGGCCACAGTTCGAAAGCTTTAGTATTCTTACAATTCCAGAAATATTTTTCTCCATTAAGGTATGGAACAGGTATTTCTGTTAGCTAAGTGGCAGGTTTACAAATCTAGACGATTCTGTAATACGACGTTTTTTTTCTGGTTGTGAAAGATAACTTTAGATGACTATTAAATGATTCTCCATCTGTAAATAATAAGGGAAATGGGCGATGATTAATGGGACCTGGGATTGCTTTCGAAGTGGAATCAGTCCTCAAAATGAGAGCAAAATAAAACCTTCTAGCGCTGCAATTTATTGTTCGCATTTTCAGCATAATTGAAAATGTGTTCTTGTCGTGCTACTCGTTCCTCCTTTCCGTTCGAGGAGGGATGGGTATGAAGTATGGCGGGCATTGCTCTCACAATTTTTTATAGTTCATAATCATATGGTTTCAAATTTCTGGTCTCGCTTATTTAATGTAACATGCTATATATTACCTCTGGCCTCAACTTTTCTCGTAAGACGGTATCTTAAGACACAGGAATGACAGTAAGAAAAATTGTAGCGGAAGCAGATTAGGTAGTCGTTTGATGTATGTGGAGACTAATGCGCAATATGATTTTTCATGTGCAGTATGGACTAAGTGCTCACAGTTAGTGGGTGAGGCGATTTCCATCAGTCCTATATCTTAAATATGACCCTAGCATTTTAATGGTAAAATTTTCAATGGTGCCGAAACTTAGGTTAATTTTACTTTAGATTCGGTATTCTATCATTGCTAGATGATGGTGATGATCATTGAATTTATATCTTTACTTTGAAATAAATGCTCATTCATATGCCCAGCCTAGAAAGACAATGATAGTTGAAGGTAAGGTTAAAAAAGAAATAGAAGAAAACCTCAACAGAAGTTTTTTTTTTTTTTGCGTGCAAAAGGTGAGTCAGATTTTGCGAAAGCTCCAATTACCGGACCAAAGAGGAAATGATTTTGCTCATATTTATGCCATGGCTGATTGAAAACGAAAACTTATAAATGACGCCGCTAAAATTCTGTAAGTGATGGGATGAGCACAGTATACTCAATCGATACTCGATAAGGTCAGGTCTATGACCGAGAGAAGTTAATGGAAATAGAGTGCGAGCGTGTCTTTTACCATCGTACGCGCAGTAAAAAGTCGTTTGGGCACTTTCCACTTTCCCTGATCGTGATTGTAAATTGCTGGGATCAGTCAACGTCCCTGCTTTCAGTCAGGCTTTGGAGGTTGCGAGTAGTATGTTTTAGTCTATGTCCACCCATTAGGTTGTCCCAGATGCAACATTTATCAGCCTGAAACCATATGTAATCATATAACCAATGCTTAAAATCCGTGGACTGTGCCTTTGCTTCTGTACCGTCGCTTTAGATAGAAGTGAGTGTAAGGTCTCTTGCTTTATAGTGCACCGAGCTGTCCTTTCCTTTGCTTTTATGCTTCAGAGCTTAATTATATTTAAAACTTAATTTGATTTTTTTATCAATATGTTTCCTTTAATCTTATCATGATATTTTTTTAAACATTCCCGTTCCTTTCTGTGGAAGTTTGCCAATCGGGTAAAATATCCTTTTGACTTATTCGGCGACAGTATTTTACGAATGATAAAATTTGAGATTGGTGATGAAACAGTGGTTTGCTATTCGAATTTAGGTCAAAAACTTTAGGAGGTTGTCAAAAGGCAAAGACATTTCGATTTGGGTGTCACGTCAGAAATGTAATTTTGCAAAGTGTTCGGGAAGTCAAGTCCACTGTCTCGCCTTTTAACGGATTCTTTCTGACAGTGTAAACGCACATGTCGTAAACAGCTAGTGTGCGATGTCTACGTGTACACTGTCAGAAAGATGTCGCAAATAGCAAGTGTGCTGAATGTATTCATTCGCTGAAGTCAGTTGCCATAACTGTTAGTGAACGTTTTCCATATGCATGGTTTGCATGCTTGCGTTCATGTTGTCGAGTGTCCATGCATGGATATATTGAAAAATAGAATGTTAGGATAAGTATATTTTGGTAACCCTACACCCTTAGGTATTTGTTGCAAGGTATCCAAGGGGCAAAGCCAGGAGTAAGTAGTTTTGCAAAGGACTCCGACCTTGAACGGAAAAGGAGTGTTTTCCCTGAATCCAAAATGCTATTGTTGATTTTTTTAATATTCTAACAGAATTTGCACAAAGCGTAAATAATAACGTTAGTTTTACATGGTATAAATCGATCATTTTCCAAATAAAATTTCTTTATCGGGTAACTTTTAAGAGAGACATTCTTGTGATAGAAAGTTGCGAGGTCGATGCCAGAGGTTGGTTTAGACGAAGCTAAGATGAGCCTGGAGAAGATTTCAAAGGTAATGATACGTCAGGAAGCTATCTCATAATTTTGGTGTCCTAAGGCGTAGACCATGAGATCTGCTGCCAATAGGAAAGAAATCAAATCCAGATAAAGAAAAGGAATGTACAAAACTATTCTTTCTTCATAATGCTTCAGTTAATGCAATAAAAATAAATTTAAGTAAAGAGTTTTCAACATCTGAACTTTATAAAATCTAGAAGGAAAATAACCATCTTACATAGTGAATGTCGATGTTTACCAACAGTGGAAAAAATCCGATCAAGATAAAATATTTAATTTGGGAAGGACTTAAGAATGAATGTCCCCATGAGGACTGAGTAGATGTGTTAAAATAAATGAACAAACGAAGAGCGAGAAGCAGAAGCAGAAGCAGAAGCACAGTGAACACCTGAAAATGACTCTGGTAGGGTCGACCAGGCTGAGCAGAAGTGACATGCGATCAAGGCCTCAGAATGAACTTCATTCTAGGAATTACATAAAAAATTTTCAATTAAAGAAATACAGTAAGCCTCCAAAAGA
>NC_089752.1:31433883-31441383 GCF_040412425.1 Macrobrachium rosenbergii
TTATAAGGCAGCGCAGCTGTATCACTTTATATGCAAAATGTAACACATAGTATTACAGTCTTAGCAAGAAGCCCCCTCCCTCCCCTCCCTCCCCCACTACCCGACTATGCTAGCTTGAAACAACATTCCGAAGATTGCTTCTTCTGATGTGACGTACTCTTTAAGGAAAATGTTAATAAGGCTTCGTGCTACGTGGTATATGCTATATGTATTATATTATACGTTTGTTTGTAATTTTTACTTAGTGTTTGAGACTTTATCTTTACCCTTTGTGATTCGACCTTTGCCACAGGGGATTTTTTTTTTTCAGTACTTATAACTGTTCCCTTCACTCAGAGACGTTTGCGTGGATTCGACCTGAAGGATGGCCTGCTAAGATAAAGGTAGAGTAGCCACATCCTGTGACGAGTCGACTCGGAATATCAACTGGCCGACTTGTTTTTATTGTGTTTGATGTAATGCCCCAGGTATGCGCTAATAAGAATGTAAAGTATAATAAAATAGATAGATTAGGAAAAGAATAGTCTACGTAAAATATATATTTCTCTTCGTTACAGACAGTCTAGTCGGAAAAATGATTCGATTTTTTCAGTATTGCAGCTGTCAAGAGTGCGATAAACTTGTTTTTTTTTTTAATGGTTGTCTAAGTCTTTAAAATGGGAAATACTGACGTCAGGGAAGTTGAGAAGAATAAACGATTTCTAAGTACTTGCTCAAATTTGCATGCAAAGTGCAAATCTCAGACTGTATCTGTCCATTAAAATGGATGCTTGGTCCCTAGGGACGCCCCCGACCCACTAAAGGCCTCCCCCACTAGCGCCACAGAGGTTACTGGATACAATGACAGATATTGTTTTGAACACCTGATTTTTTTTTACCCTCGGCAGATATTCTTCTGCGTTGAAATAAAAATCGAAAGAGCAATAATAAAAGAAAAATAGGAATGATAAAATATAAAAATGATACCCAAAAGTTGAAAATAATAAAGCACTTAACTATTCACGGGAATCTACTCCTTTATGCTCCTGAAAACGATGCTTATTTTTGAATAAATATTGGACGATAAAATGGGTTCCATTGATCTCTCTAAGCCACTTGTTTAATTTGAGCGGTGAGACACATCTGGAAATGCTATCTTCAGCAACATGGCAGAATTTGCCTTGGAGATGCGCGCGCGCGTGAGAGAGAGAGAGAGAGAGAGAGAGAGAGAGAGAGAGAGAGAGAGAGAGAGAGAGAGAGAGACGTGAGTTGAAGGTTCATGAATTCATTATCGGAGACATTTGGATGCAAGCACTGAGATGTGGGCTTTCCCTTTTGTTTTTGTTTTTTTTATTTTAGCTCGTCAGGTTTCATCTGACCAGACAATAGCCAATTTTATAGGTGCATATTATTGTCCAAAAAATGAGAACATTATGTAAACAGCACTACTGACCATGCAAACGTGCACGAAAGCTGCCTAAAAGTCCATTCAGACGTTTATGGAACATAGTCAGTGCAAATGTGCATGGAAACATCCTAAAAGTCCATACGGACGTTCGGGGAAACAGTTCAGTTTACACCCTCTATTAAAGTTATGACCAGTGACACTCACAACATGAGTATAACTTGATCTCATGTGGTGTAGGCTGACTTCAAAACCAAGGAAGGAATTACACACAGGAATCTGCTTAACCTACAGTCATACTAATACAGAATAGCTCCCTGCATTTGTCTGACCTAATCATGAGATAAAAACAATATACATGCATGTCAGAGAGAATTAATTTCTGGTATGCAAACAACAGTCACACAAGAACAGATTCCGGGTGTCTTTAATACTTAAAAGTTATGTTAGAGAGAAGAGCACCTTGTAGCTCTTAAGACAGAGTGCTAAGAAAAAACTTGACTTCTGGATTATCTAATTTATAAGACTGTCAGTGAGAACCACAGCTTTATGAATACCTGTCATGCAAGTCAGGTCAGAAGTACACACTCCTTGTATCTATCTAACGTTCCAAACTTAGTCGTATCAGAGAGGATTACACTTAATTTCAGCCTACAAGTCGCGTAAGAGAGGTTCACACCCCGAACATACAAGTCATGTTAGGGGGATTCACACCTTCATATCTCTCTACTTACAATTAATGCTGTAGAGGCTTACACCCTGATAACTCTCTCACAAGTCGTGTCAGAAAGCTTTACAAGTATGTCTGAGAAGTCACATCCTGATCTCCAACTTGCAAGTAATATTAGAGAAAGTCACACACTAATATCCATGTAACAAAAAGTCTCGTGTGAGTGGTTCATACTCGATATCTGTCTAACTTACTAGTCAGGTTTACACCTTACATTTATCTCACAAGTCATGTGAGAGAGGTTTACAACTTGATATCTGTCTCACAAGACTATCAGGGAGGTTCATGCCCTGGTGTGTATTGGGTGTATGAAGTCATGTCAGAGAGGTTTACACCCTGATATTTATATTACAAGTTATATAACTCTCTGATACATATTACATTTACAAGTCATGTCAGAGAGGTTTACATCCTGATGTTTATGTAAAACACAATACATGTCAAAGGACTTATCTAGAGGAGGTCCATTCCAGGGGAACTGTACCCCAGATGGTACCTAATTTAGTCATATTAGAGTAGTTTCTTTGAGATATCTAGCGATCCGATTGACAAGTATGAAATAAACGATCCCTGATATTTATCAAACCTAGATTGTTGTTGGGCCAAGATTAGTTGGCATGGGTTCTTTGGTCGTGGCCATGATCTTAAAGCTTGGTCAGTGTGGCCTCGGGTGGCCAAGCTAATCCTGTCCTACTTTCTATCAGTCAACAAACATCGCGCACATAAGGCTTATCATGAATTCGTTATCGGTGCTAGTATGTCCGAGTATGTAGTGTTACGTGCAATTAAATCCTGTAGTCTTAAATTAGATGCTGGGTCCGACTGGCATAACTACAATTTAACGGAAATTTCTTGTATTTGTTTTGGTGAAACTTTAGAAGTGGGTGAAGGGGTTGGGGTTGGAGGTTAGGAATTACTTTGCATTGCAGTTACCCAAGAGAGGAATAACTACCAAGATAATATCGAACTAACAACGGTTCGGACAAGGATAAATCCCAGTTCTTCTGGAAGGGCTGTTAATTTGTTAATTATGAGGTTAAAACATTATTCGAAAAAAGGATTTAATTCGTGCAAGAAGAAAATGACATAATTGTAATAGCATTTTCTTGCCTTGGTTACATCGTGGTAAAGATGTTGCTTATTGTTCAGCCCTTAAAATATTATGGCATTTTTGGGCCGAGGGATTATAAACAATTGAAAGTAAACTTTAAAATTACAAATAAAACCTAAAAAATCTCGAAATACTCTGAATATCCGTTTATGGATTACTATCATGAGAATTTTACATCCACTTAGTTATGAAGGCCTTGACTGCTCTAAGCTGGATAATTTATCATTACCGGGCTATATTCAGGATCACTTAATGATGCGTGTAGGTGGGGAGAAGCAGACATGCGCAGTTCATGATCCGTTGGCAGTAAACACATTCCCTGCCTGCTTGGGAGTGGTATCAGATGGTCGAATGCAGACAAAACCAAGCATACATACACACACCCTCTCTCTCTCTCTCTCTCTCTCTCTCTCTCTCTCTCTCTCTCTCTCTCTCTAGTCTTCCTTAACGGCCCTGATCTTTTTTCTAAGCCTCTTGAAATTTGAATCGAACTGTGAAGATGCATGGCAACGAATATTGCAATGTTCTTGTTTGTATCTGGTTCGATTTGCAAGCCTTTTTCATAGTGGACAGATAGTCTTGGGCACTGATATTTTTTATGCATGCCATCCCCAGATTTATAGACCTAGACAATCAGTCTTAATGTTTATCATGAATCACTTCCCGTTATTCCATGTTCCATAGGTCAGCATAGACTGGCCAAAGCATTGAAACCAGCTTATTCAAATGTACCGTTTTTAGATATATACTCAAAAAGTCTAGCGTCGTCCTTTAGGATGACAGCATATACATTCATTAAATTCAGTATTTCTTTAAAAGTCGTTAGGCGACGTGGGTGTGTAATGTATCAGATGTCAATTACGTTTGCCGATAAAGGTAAGTGCTTTGAAGCACTATCAACACTTGTTGAGAGAGTGATGACTGCTGTCATGGCAGGTATTTGCGATCTTGGAGTTTGTGTCCTTATTTCTGAATAGACATCATGTATGCCGCCTCCTGGGGCTACCAGCAGAGATACTTCACTTTCAGTTCCCCTTTCAGTCCCCTTCACAACTTTCCAAAACCCTCTTACCTGTTTCCCCCAACCTCTCCACCCAGTCCCAGCAGAACTGGCTCCCGTCACTTTTGTTAAGAATTTACAGATTCATAAAAGACTGAAATCGTCTTAATTACTCCCAGGATGAATGAATGACAGTGCATTGGGAGATATAGGCATTAGTGTCTTTTTCCTTTTCTTTTCAAAGATTAGACATTCGTGTCCATAACTGTGCCTGGAAATTTATAGTTCGGTTACCTCGATTTATCTGTTTTAATATTTGACATGCCCTATATATATATATATATATATATATATATATATATATATATATATATATATATATATATATATATATATATATTTTATATATATATATATATATATATATATATATATATATATATAAAATATACATAATACATATATCATCGTGTTATTGTCCAAAATGACAGACTTTCAGGGCCAAGTACATGTTTTCCCATTTGACTTACGGGCAAAACTTTTTATACTTTCGGTTCTACATTACTGGTTGTCTTAGGTAAAACTAATAGTTTTGAGTAACTGTTGATGAAATCTGTCACATTTTTATCCTCCCCTCTCAAATAAATAAGGAAATAAATAAATGTGATACGGTTCGAGGAAATTGCAACGAACATAGCTAACGTTAAGGTGTCAATTGTAATTTTATAATGGTTACAGCTTTACTGTTTTTATGCATTTACATTATTTGGTAAATGTTCTGTAGTACGGGAAGGATACTGTAGAAATTCGTTTTATTATTATTATTATTATTATTATTATTATTATTATTATTATTATTATTATTATTATTATTATTACTGAAAGCGTGTATGCATTCTTATGGTAACAAGGCAACAGATGACATTGGAAAACAGGAAAGTGCTAAAATAAATAAGGGTAAAATTGAGTTCGAACGGATGATGAACAGTAAGTACAGTATTTGAAAATATAGAAATTACTAACACAAGAACGGAAAGTATTTTCAGGTGTTTCCTTAATCGAAGACTTCGGAAGGACGTGATACAGAGGATTTAGGCATAGCCTTAGGTTTTGGTAACAGAAGTCTAGAGCATTGGGACTCCAGCCATGGCTTTGATTAAATGGAGCGATTCCTATGCTAGTTTTTAGGTGAAGGTGTTGAGATAAAGGCTTTGTTGAAGTAGTGCGCATGAGGCTGGGGATGGAAGAGTAGATGCACTGAAAGCTCGGTAGTGGTTTTATCAAAGCCCTGATTTGGTATTTAATTTCATCTAACGTGTTTGTGTTTCTCGTATACTGCAAGTAAAGCATGCTCTTTACAAGCGAGGGTTTTATGTTGCGTCTAGTTATTGTTGTGTGTTTATAAAGAAAAAAATATATGTGTGTGTGTTTATATGTTTTCATGAATATACATATATATATGTATATGTATTTATATATATATATACATCTATATATATATGTATTTATATATACATATATTTATGTAAATATAAATGTATATGTATATTATATATTCATATGTATTCCTACAATATATATATATATATATATATATATATATATATATATATATATATATATATTTACACACACGTATATATATATAAATATTTGTATATATATATATATATATATATATATATATATATATATATATATATATATATATATATATATATATATATATATATATATATATATATATATATACATACATATATATATATATATATATATATATATATATATATATATATATATATATATATGTATATATATATATAGACCTTGAGGACATCGGATATTCAAGCCCACAAGTTCCTATATCATCAGTGTTGCATTTGCACAAACATCCTCTAGAACGTTATTCAGTAAACTGCCATGGAAAATGAAAAATTATAAACAGTCTCTCCCAGCGGCTAAGTTTTAGAGGGAGCACTGTCGAGTATCGAGTGACGCAGCAGAGAGTTGCTAGACTGGGAGGCTGGGTACTGAGCGGAATCACTGAAGATAAGAACTGTTGAGTAATGTTACTGGATGACACCACCATGTCCACGCATGCAAGTCTCCTTGAGAAGAAAATGATCAGCCAAAGCGGGTGTTTTTTTTTTTTTTCCTTTTTTACTTGCGGACCGAGTGAACCCAGTAAGGCTGAGAAATCTCGTCTGACAGGCCTTTGTATCTGTTCGTTTTTAAGTGTAAGAGCTCTCTTTCTCAGATTGAACTTAAAGACGCCATTGCCAGGTCCTTCGGAGGTTCCTTTTCTTCAGCTACGTAGCTTTAGAATTTTCTGCTGTATTTTCGATTTTACTGATTCCAGGCTTAACCCTTCAATATTCAAGAGGCAGTCTGTCTTTGCTAGCCAGAACAGATTGTTGGTATATTTCGTTGTAGCGGCCTTTACCATCTCTTCTAAAAGTTGTTAGTGATGTAGTGCATTCCTTGTAAAAGTACTAATTTTCATCATTTAACTTGTGCATCTATCAACATTGTATATTGTATGAATAACAGGTACATATTTCAATTTATCGGCTATTTTCTGGTATAAATACTGAAATTTTGCTGCTCAGTGGAGTAGAGTAATTAAATTTGAGTTTTGGTGCACACATACACATACATATATATATTTAGAGAGAGAGAGAGAGAGAGAGAGAGAGAGAGAGAGAGAGAGAGAGAGAGAGAGAGAGAGAGAGAGAGAGAGAATGACCTGATTATTGGTTCCACCCGGGGCTGGGAAATTACCGTGTCAAGGCCCTCCTAGAAAGAACATTGAATACAAAATGGGGATTTCTGAGGCTGATTCGAATTCCATGCAGTGTGATACAATGTCCCAGTTTGCCAGAGCGATAAAACCTCGTTTTTGCCAGATAATAAATTTTAAATCACGAAGCGAGTGTGAGCAACATTGATGTCATGGATTTTTTTTAGATGTGTAGAAATCGTATGAAATCTGAGGTAATCGTATGTTTTACTGAAAATGATCTAGAACTGCTAAGTGAAAACTGTTCTGCAACTCAAGCATTGTTATACAAATAATGTTAACTGCGTGTTTGTATGTATAGTTTATACCTGTTACAACAGGATTGACGGTTATGACACCGTAAGCTTATGTATTGATGAAGAAGTGAAGGAAAGCGAGTCACTGTAATCTTTGCTGCTTGCTTCTTGTAAACCAAGCGATGACGGATAGTCGAGTGTTGTGATAAAATTCATAGTAAAAGCGGTTGTTTCAT
>NC_089752.1:31446383-31461383 GCF_040412425.1 Macrobrachium rosenbergii
ATTAAACTTCTGGAAAATTTATGCCACAGTGAGTCTTATGTCTTGGTTATGTTTGGCCAAAGTAGATTAGTGTCTACCTTGTCTGCCAAAGCTAAAAAAAAATATTTTTTTATTCTTGTTATAACATTCACAGTCACGGTTTTCTTTTTTATTCTTTTTATCTTTAACTTTCAACACAAACAGCTTGGGATAGGTGTAGCAGGCAAGGTATTCAGGTGTGTGCAAAAGATTGGCAAAAGACTGAATAGTCTATGGAAGCCAAAGTAAGAATTTATGAGGGGATTTTGCGATCCAACGCACCTTTATGGAAGTGAGTACAGGTGATGAATGTGAGTGTCGGAATATGTTTCGAACAACTGTTTGTTAAAGAGTTGATCGGGTGAGGCATGTGTTTAATCTTGAAATGCAAGGAGGAAGGAGGAGAGTAGGATCTAGGAAGGATATGATAGATGACTCGACAGAGGTAATGAAAAGAAAGGGTCTTGCTACCTAAGAGGACTGAGAATGTCTTCAAGGTAAAGGTGAATGGCATATTATGTGCAGGGGATTCATCACACTGTTGGTGGTCCCTCTGAGTAGGTGTATAAAGTGGTTAATGCTGTGGAAGTTTTACTGCAATGGGGTTTATCCATGATTTAGCAATTAACAATATGAATAATATAGTTACCATTGCGTTTTTTCCTGGAGCCACCTCTGTGCACACACGAGTTATATATATATATATATATATATATATATATATATATATATATATATATATATATATATATATATATATATATATATATATATTTATATATATGTAAGTGCGAGCTAGTTTGACAGCTCTTTTATCAAGTTATGTAACACATATAACACAAAAGGGGGATTGGGTGAATCGGGAAAATATTGAGTCCAAGGCTTCGTCTGGTCTTTGCCTAACTGGGTCAAATGTTATTCAAAGGCCTGTCAGAAAGTAACGTGTGTTCCTGCTTTGTCTGCTCTATTACATGCACAACAGCAAACTTATAATCACAGTATGCTCGCAGGCATTATAATGACTTTGATTATACCTTGACAGACTTTCTTAACGAGTATGTTAAGAAATATTGGAAAATACATGTTTGGATGTACATGTACAAGTGTGTCTCGGCTTTCCCACTCTCTCTCTCTCTCTCTTTTCTTTTTTCTCGTAAAAGAAATAGGATTAGAGGCCACGAACCGCAGAGAATTCCGGTTGCCATGTACAGGGGGTGCGAACAATCGGCGCCAGGTCGCACCTCATTAGCTCCTTTTATCATTGTGCTGATATCATGTATCTCTCTGGTTGTAGTTCATATGGATCCCCCAGGCACCTCACCTCGGCTATGATGCAAGCAAGCTCTCGGTGCCAAGCAAAAATGGTACATTCTTTGCCCTGTATTACAAGTGTTTGGCGGGACGATTCAGGCTGAAATTTTTGGTGCGCCTGCCTCTCGGATACCTACACCATATGCTGTTCGTAATTTGATGATTTTCGTTGTCAGAAAGTGTCTCAATTCAACGATTCTCTTAAGCTAATATCGGGATTTTGTTTATGCCATGTGCAGCCTAAAGGGCGGTACGATAGTCAACCACGTGCGACCCTGCCAGGCGAGCGATTTTAGTCGCTGGCATGTGCATGTGTAGGTTTTCGCCGATGTATTTTTACACCGGTTGTTTTAGACTGTAACTCTTCCAGTATTGGTGTATTATTAGGACCGGGTGTTTAATCAGTGATTGCAGTATTAAATCATTCTGTACTTTTACAGACATAATGCAAATTTCAAAACGTCCTTGTGTCTGAAGCGAGTTGCCTGACTTCAAAAGCGGTCTGCTGACTGGTAACTTTACAATTATAGATCATTTTCGCCTGAATCACTTGTACCACGCCACACTGTCGGCCGAGTAAATGGAATCCCGCTCCTCCATCTCGCAGCGAGAAATATAACGTGCGTTCTATAAAGGTTTTCATCGTAGCGAAAAACCTAAATCTACCGGCATAAAGCCGACGTGGCAACCGCCTGTGCTTGCGTGCTTGCAAGATGCATGCCTGCCGACCAATCAGAATTTAGGGTGTTCTGTTGCTACGTGCACAGAAAACGCTGCATTTTATTGTACTTCATACCATTATTTCTGTAACACACGAGTGATGTGCACGGCCCTCCGTGCTTACTTACCCCCCGTAGCCATTTTGTGAATTTGCCCAGCAACCCCTCCCTCGGGAATTGTGGCGATGGGAAAAGAGGAGGGGGCTCTCGATCAGGGGCCGTGCCACGGAGCTCTGCGTCTCAAAGGCGCCACTGTCTAAAGGCTACTGAGAGAGACGGTCTGGTTTGGTGTAGCCGCTCTCTCTCTCTCTCTCTCTCTCTCTCTCTCTCTCTCTCTCTCTCTCTCTCTCTCTCTCTCCGCAACCACCGCCGCCGTTGGTGCTGTAGCTCCAGCAGACACAGACAGTCGGGGAAAAAAATTTGGGGGGAGGAGGGGGAAGTGAAATAATACGTCTGTAGCTTCCGTTATTTTGTTGCGTCTGTGACACGTTCACGTACCAAGCGTTCTTTGGTAATTTGAAGCTTTTGTTTTCCTTATACCTTATCACGACAATATTATTCTATTCTAGTTCTAAACGGATTGTGTATCCTGTTACATGTGAATGTATGCATGTTCCTGATGGTTTGAAATTCAGGAATTCCCTAAGTGTGGATCGTCATAAAAAAATATGGTTTATTCCTAACAGCGAGGTTTCACTATACAATTTTGAATTTCATTTGTGATAGTTGCAAGTTTTCACGAGAAGTGAGAGAAAAAAAAGAAAAGAACTGGTCTGCCTTTATCATTAGTTTAGCCTCTCCCACATCTTTGACCCGTACTCCCTTTCCCTACCACTTCCCTCCCTCCTCTCTCCTTTAGATTTACCACCACCCACCAAATAAACCATCCGTCATCCTATACTATCGTCAACTAACCTTCCACAAACTCCCTTCCTTACCTTAAAGAGCTTCCCAATCTTCTCCTTCTTCCCCATCCCCTATAAATGGACCATTCTCGAGCCCAAAACCGAAGTTTGGTAGACGAAGAGCTGTAACCTGGTGGAATGTATAGGAAAGTAATTTTTTAGTTTAAGTATTTTCGCTGATGAGCGGATATAGTTGTTCCATTTGGCTACTGAGCTCTATCCAGATGTGAATCCTCTCTTGTTTGCCTAATATATATATACTGTGTATATGTATATATATATATATATATATATATATATATATATATATATATATATATATATATAATATTTATATATAATGTATATATGTATATTTGTGTATGTATGTTTAAACAGAAATATATATAAACGAAACGCTAGTAGTCTGTGTCATCCGGCAGGTGGTTGGTCTAGAGAAACATAAGACAATGCCAGCCACTGTCTCACACTCAACTCACACTGTACATACATATATATATATATATATATATATATATATATATATATATATATATATATATATACATATACAAGTATATATGTAATATATATACACATAAATATCTATAATATATATATATATATATCTATATATACACACATATATATATATATATATATATATATATATATATATATATATATATATATATATATATATTACACACACACACACATATATATATATATATATATATATATATTATATATATATATATATATATATATATATATATATATATATATATATATATATATATATATATATATATATATATATATATATATATATATATATATATATATATATCTTTTATATGTTCAGAACTTCACCCTCTTTTCAAGTGAAGTATGTTTAGCCTGTTATCATTTGCATTTATTCGCGCCAAATTTCAAAGTGTCACTAAAAAACAAAAGATGCGAGAACCGCGTTCAGTAAAGTAATCGCAGTACTTTATTACGGAAAGCTTCTTCGAGTATGCATTGTTAATGGGCATTCATTATTATTTTTATTATGTAGTAATCCAGCCCAAACACTAGGAAACTTTAAACGCAACGTGTTTCCTTGTAGACAGTGTTGTGGGACGTAAATATGATAGAACACTTCCAACTCTACGTGATTTGGATTTGCCAACTTGTAAAAAATCTGATCTGTTTAATTAAAAACTCGAGTAACATGAATTGTTTATTTCTCCATTGACTGGTAGAATAGCTTAAGCTGTCATCGATTAGCTACGTCCTTTGAAGGCGATATCGATCGACTGGGAATTTCTGAGGGATTCTGCGACCCAGAGATAGTCAAGGCTGCTGTAGACTACGCTCACTTTTCCCGCGATCTTTTAGCGTCTTGTAACCGAACTTTGCAACATGTAGCCTGAGTAGGGAGGAAATTGATGTCGCGCATGTGCTTGCATGCTGTCTCACACAAGTAAGAACAGGATCGACTAGATTTTAGTTACCAGTATTGGCCGGTTGGTACAAAGTTTGGCGACGGCTAGATGGCAAAGGATGCTGGAAATGTTGCCCGTTCCAGCGATGTGAGCACGACTCGAGGGCTTTAGTTTTGTCATCAGATGTGACCAATTCCTCCTTTTCCTTCATTAATTTTTTCCAGTTTGGTTCAGAGGTTGACGGCAAAATATAAATAATGTCAAAAAACAAAATACAAATGACAAAAAAATGTAAAACTCCAGTGCTGTTGCCATTGATGAAAGTGGCATCGAGACGCGAAGACGTTTTGAACTATACTCTTGTTGCCTGCCAGAAATCTTGGTATTGATTGCCCAGTTACTGTTTCCACAAAGATATTGGGGTTAATACCGCATCCTTCAGGTGTTCTTGTCATTATTGGGTGTTTGTCTCATGTTTGGTTCTCAATGGCCTATCTATGATATCTTTTTAACATTGTTCGACGCGGTGTTTTCAATTATACATTAGCAATGATTATTTCAATTTAGGCTGTTGTCGTTAGGTTTTGCTTGTCCATCTTCATTTCATTTTAATTCAGTATCAGCGGCTGCAGGGCCTTTTAATTAAGCGTGTTCTGATTTTGTTTTTGCATAGTCAGTGTCATTATCCTGATGGCCTGCGTGTATTTTTTGTTTTTTATGTTTATTTCTTTGATTTTGTTATCTTTATATGCAAATGCTTTTTATTACATCTCTGCGTTTTCATTCGCGTATTAATATTAGAATTACTGGAAGCTTTGACGAGCAAAAGATCTTTAAGTCTGTTCCATTTGTATGTCGCATGATTGATAAAAATAGTAAGTCACAAATAACTATGATAGATTTATGTTTTGAAATAGGCAGAGGGCACTTACAGACAGAATTCTTCTGGGTTTGATAAATCGAGTGTTTTCTTGTTCACATGTGAAAAAGCCATGTGTATTGGCAAGCATTGCAGGTGTTCAAAAGCAGCAAACACTTGTCGATCTCACAGGTGTTTCTTATCGGATCGCCTTCTTGACTTACATTACCATTCGATATTTAGTGCTGGTGTACAAGGAAAAACAAATGACAAATAAAGGTCTTTGGGTCCAGAACCGCAAAGGAGAATAAAGAATTTAACAGTCTTGGGAATTGTTCATTTGTCTGTGCGTCTACCTTTACATTTGTCTGCCCAGCCCTATATACGTGTATCCATCCCCGAAAGTTAGGACATCTTATATTCAGTTTCTTTGACGATGAAGACTTCAGATTTCATTTAGATCTGTGGACCATGGGTATTAAATGTTTTATGCGGTGGATCGAAGACCCAAGTCATACTACGGGGTCAAAGGTGATGGGAATTTAGTTTTGGTCATATCTTTTGAACTCAACGGCATAGAACCTTAATATTTGTCTTGCACGCTCCGCTAGTAAAATTGAGTTTTGCCACGAGTTTTCAACTACACGATATATAAACGTCAAGGTTTGCTCGCTCCGCTCATGAAGCTTATGTGCCAGAGTGAAGTAACGATTATATTTTCAGGACAGACAGGAATTTCTTGTCAAGTTTGGGATTGCCGCAATTTTTCTTTTTTGATCAGTGGGCTTGTACACATTAACGCGATAAAATCTATAACTTTTCCTTGGGTTGTATACAAATATAATTAATAGTTTCTTTTGAGCACACATCAAGATAACTTTTTAGCTTAAACATAAATGTTTGAGCGTCGATTTTCTTTGAATAATCTTACATTTTTCATAACGTGTACAGATGACTTTCTAGACATTTTCTTTGCAAATGTCTCAATGGATGTACTTTTTTCTTGGTAGATTTGTAGGCAGTTTTCTAGCTTTTTCTTGCCGAATATTTTAATCTTTTAGTTTACCTAGTATCCAGTCTTATCAGCAGCTAGACCTCAACTCTTGGTTGAAGTGACATAAGTGTCGTTTTGGAAATTTCGTTCCCTCGTCATTGTCCAGCTGTTCCAGTTTCCAAGCTTTGTATTCGACATTGTCAGAGATATTCAAGGCCAGGTTCCGCAAACGAATAGATGTAAGAATAGTATTAGCATTAGAATTAGAAGTCCACGCTGTTACAAAATAGGAAATATATACAGAGTTATTTCAATACCTGATAGCAAGGCCTTCATGAGTGAAAATGCACCAGTGCTAAAGCTTGAGTGAGTGATTGATAGTGGCATTTATACATAAAGAGAAGGTTATATATATATATATATATATATATATATATATATATATATATATATATATATATATATATTGCTTGTGTGTGTATGTGTATATATATAATACATATATGTACACACACACACACACACACACACACACACACATATATATATATATATATATATATATATATATATATATATATATATATATATATATATATATAAAAGACATATTTGTAGCATTACCCATGAGAACTAGTCTTTTGCTTGATCTTTTTCTATAGCGTTAATTCTAGAAAAAACTCTCTCTCTCTCTCTCTCTCTCTCTCTCTCTCTCTCTCTCTCTCTCTCTCTCTCTCTCTCTCTCTCTCTCTCTCTCTCTCTCGTTTGCTCGCTTTTTCGTGTATTCCAAATAGATTCTATGCTCTTGTTTTGTTAAGCAGTATACTGCGCTCTCGAACAAACTGAGGATGGAAAACTGTGTTGCTTAAGGATTTCTGAATTTTATAATTTCCTCTATTTTGCTACATTAATAATTGTTCACCATTTCATCGTGACGGCATGGTGCAAGGGGCATAGTTTATGTTGCGTTATTTTTCCCATTAGTCAAATCACCATACTGAGATAGTAAAAGAGAACATTTTTTATTCAGTTTTCTTTTTCCTCACTTTTCTTCTGTTCACTTTGGCGAGTTTTTATCAGTGTTTTCTTTTAATTAGTTGTTTTACTATAGCTGTACGGTATAAGTGACATTTGTACAGACTTTTTATTGTTACTTCCTTTCGTCATTTCACCATAGAGGTTTAACAGACTTAGTTTTTTTTATTCTATACATTTTATTTACTCTTTAATAAAATGTACGATGTTCGTCTTTACTTCCCAAATAAAAAAAATTAATATTGGTTTCCTAACTTAATTTCGTTTTTTTATTCTTTGATACATATATGTAGCTTCATGAAGTGAATTCTTCGAGTTCTACACGAGAATTTATTCAGGTTTAGTTTTATTTTGGAGTGATAATTTATCCGGAGTACTTTCGTATTAATGATGGTTCTACTTATCACTGCCCTCTTGGGTCAGCTCTGTCCTCTCCTTCTATACCGTAGGTAACCTGGTATTAGGTTGTTCATCCCAGCTGCCCATCTTCTGCATTGAAGATAGAAGTAAACAGGTAAGCTGATGATGATGAAGAGAGAGAGAGAGAGAGAGAGAGAGAGAGAGAGAGAGAGAACAGTCAAGGATGAATATCTGATAAATCTCAACTTCGAACTGTGATAAATATACTTAAAAGACTAGTTCGAGATTTTGGTATTAGCATCAGCTGCGGCCAAGAAGAGAACAGCGAGCCAGCAGTGTCATCCTTACACATCTGAGAATTGGAAATAAAAGTAGGTTTTGCTCGGTTATCGTTCATGGATTAACGATGATCGTCAAACGATTTTTAGAGCACTAATTTGCCTGTTTTTTTTAATTTGGCTGTTTTGCTTTGAACGATTGACGGTAGGAACGTGCAAAACTCACGTTAACCCCATAAAAAAAAAAGGCAGCGCGCAAATACTGTATGTATTTATTTATGTGTGTGTGTGTTTGTGTGTGTATGTATAAAAAGAGATTAGAATCAGTGCCAACTGTGAGGTAATGAATATTTAAAATTACTGAACTATGTGAACGTTCTGTTCCTTCAATACAATTGAAAGTAATAAATAACGGCATTCGACGAATTATAGCAAAGCCAAGGGTTTCCATTAAGAATCCGTAGCTTTTAAAATGAAGTGTAATACCAGAGAGACACAAGCAAGGAAAAAAAAGATTAAAAGAATACCCAACAAACACGCGGCCACATGGGTAGTTTTTGGCATCTTTTAGCACCTTAACATCAAGCATTCGGCTACTCGGTGGTGTTTAGACCGCAAGATGCTGAAGGTTGCCAGAAAACGTGCTCGTGTGATATTGCCTTAAGATCCAGCTCAAATGTATCACAATACTTGCGCACTCAAAGCAGCCAACTATTGTTTACATGATCCACCTCCACGCCGTCCTTGACTTGGAGAAAATTATGGGCCGGGACCAGATCAGTCTTAACCACGCGCGTGCACGCTCCACGTTGCTTTTATTATCTTACCGTATGTTATGCGCAAGATTTATGTCAGTTCTTCTAAAATCATTCGCATTTGTCAGTGTACAACTGCAAATAGGTTAGAATCTTTGAGATAGCGCAATTCGGCAACTTCCTCTTTCTAGAATCTTGATTACCAGTTAAGTACCTCACGTGTCTGCTGTTTCGAAGGGTAAGCAGCTTTCGTCTTTATCATTAATGTTGCTTTTCTTCTCCAAGTGATAGTCAAAATTCGTGTTGGTATGTATATGGGGGAACACGGCATGATAAGTGTTTGTCTTGGAGAAAGACGAAGGATTACGTGTCAATGGATGAATTCTTTGTGACGTTTTTGAATATGGATGACAATTTAAAGTAATACATTGTTAATGCTCTCTCTCTCTCTCTCTCTCTCTCTCTCTCTCTCTCTCTCTCTCTCTCTCTCTCTCTCTCTCTGTATATATATATATATATAATATATATATATATATATATATATATATATATATATATATATATATAGATTATATATATATGTATGTATATATATATATATTTATATGTATATGTATATAGGTAAATATATATAGATAAATACGTTTATATATACATATGTATGTATGTATGTATATATATGCATGTATGTATACACTCACTATCCTGTGCTTGATGAACCACAACGATAAAGTCTACAAGGTAAGTGAAGCTGGTACCGGGTAACTCAAAGCCACAAACATTTCTTGAATTCACTCTCAGAACAAAAAGCTTTCAGCTAGTTGAAAATGACCTTTTCCCAGGGATCGTGGGGACCGTGCAAACTGCCAGAAAAATAGTGGTATCATTATTGTCCTTATCTTCATGATGAGTTACTGAGGGTGTGTGAAATGCCATAGTACCTTTTTAAACCTTTAATGTGCCATCTTTGAATACTGATTAGTGTTTGTTATGCAGCACTTAGTTCAACTAAGAATTCTATCACCGCTAGTAACTTTTCAACTGTTATTCTTATTTTTAAATTTACAAAGGGAAGAGTTTTGTGTAATGATCTCATTTCTGATGAAGCTAATATCATCCTCAGAAATTTTGAATTTGGTGCTTATTTTAATACTCTTGGCTGGAACAAAGAACTTCAAACCAGAAAGTCTCTCTCTCTCTCTCTCTCTCTCTCTCTCTCTCTCTCTCTCTCTCTCTCTCTCTCTTCCCCTCTGGCGCAGAATTTCAAGTCCTTCGCTGGAACGGATCTCCAAACAAGAGAGATTCCCCCCGAAACCACCCCCTTCTCTCTCTCTCTCTCTCTCTCTCTCTCTCTCTCTCTCTCTCTCACACACACACGCACACGCGCGTACACAAACACTTGTGGATGGGGCTGTTGTCAAGGCGACTGGAGATCTGTGCAATGTATCGGTAACTTAACTGACTCTGCTTTGATCATTATTTCTTGTAATTATTCACTTTAAATGTAGCATTGTGCATCGCCTGAAGAAAATCCTGCCATTGATTTTGTTCTTTCTTCCTTGAAACGGAATGAAGAACAGGCATAAGGGTAAAAACAACAAGGAAGTGAGATTTGGAAGACAGGAGTAAGAGGTACGGAAACATAAGGGAGAAACTGAGTAAATTAGAATTCTAGGTGACCATCCTATATTTTGTTTAAGAATTTGCGTCATTTTTATAATAATGAATTATGTATATATATATATATATATATATATATATATATATATATATATATATATATATATATATATATATATATATATATATATACATACGTACGTACATACATACATACATACGTTAAATATGTATGTATATATATATATTATATATATATATATATATATATATATATATATATATATATATATATATATATATATATATATTCCACAGCAGCCCATACGATAGTTTGTTTCATTGTATGTATATGCCTATTAGTTGAATCTTGTTTTGCTCTTCTCTTTTGTTTTTCACTTATGTTCCTTCATGTCTGCAGAGGCTTGCTTTCCATGTTACTTGCCTTTTAAACGTGTATCATAGTAATGTTTGGCCATTTTGAATAAGAAAAGTGATAATTGGTCAGTCATATATTAAATGGTCCACCTTAATTATATATACATATAGATATATGTATATATATTTGTGTATAGATACATATATATGATGATAACTTTGACACGTAATTTATGTGTCCAGAAACCACAGGGGAAAATGGAAAAGTGTTGTGATTCCCGATCGGTTTCGTCTTTATTGCTAGTCCATTTTCAGACTGATACATAGTGGTAGAAACATAAAATAAATAAATATTCTAGCAGGACAACACATAAGTACATAGTACTGTCCTGCTAGGATATGGTAAATTTCTAGCACTGTATCATTCTTTTGAAAGTGGCTTAGTGATAAAGTCGAAACTGATCAGGATTTACAACCCTTCTTCGTTTTTCTCTGTAATTGTTTATATATATATATATATATATATATATATATATATATATATATATAATTATGAAAATATGTATGTATATGATACATATATGTATATTTATGAATATATATAAGTATTTGTATATGATATATATATACATATATATATATATATATATATATATATATATATATATATATATATATATATATATATATATATATATATGTGTGTGTGTGTGTGTGTGTGTGTGTGTGTGTGTGTGTGTGTTTGTATGTGGGAATTTTTGTACATGATCAAGACATTACAGGCTCCTGTGATGTTTATCCGTTTCGCAGGTAAGAGGAGTGTGATGTGACCTGGACGTTTTTCGTTTACAAGCTAATTCAGCAACACGTGTCCGTGGGGAGCTTGCTGTCTCTGTGTTCTAGATAGAATGTTCTAGAGGCCTGGGGCTCGGTTTTAAGCGGATTTCTAGATGAGCCAATTGGATATGTGAATTTGTGCATGGTGGAAGACATTAGGTGAAAGGGCATTTTGTGAAATGCATGGCATTTCTGGGCGAGAAACAGTGATAGCCAGACATTGGAATTCCAGGCTCCGATTCTTTGCTGAAAAGGGTGAGTTCCGAAACACTTTAATTAACATTTTGGTGGCCTATCCGTACTTTTATTGTTTTAGTGATTTATTTATGCCATTTGTATTATCAGTGCTTTTACACGTGTTCATGGTGTTGTGATATTATCACAGACCTTTGTGATTTTGTTATTAATGTGGGATATTTATTCCTTCCCATATGTTTCAAATGGAGCCATGATTAGTCATGCATACGCACAGACATTGTGCATGTATAAAATATAACCATTACGGGAAGTGGTCATTTAAAGGAACTGTGACAAAAAGACACTTAATACAATTGAGACGAATTATTATTATTAGGGAGCTGGAATGGGGAAGAATCCCATTTATAATTTTGATGTTTGCTAAGAAGGTTTTTGGGGAAGTTATTCGTTTATCATTTGCATTCTTTTGTTCTTTTAGCAATTTTCTTATTTACCATGTTTTTAACTTTCTACATGTTAGTTTCACAGAATAAACTATTTTTGTACACAAGGTTTGATTTCAACACATGGTTTACAGTATTTTGAGAGAGAGAGAGAGAGAGAGAGAGAGAGAGAGAGAGAGAGAGAGAGAGAGAGAGATGATCTTCCTCGGTCGGCTACCAACGTGTGCAACTTTTCGAAGGTAGGTGAAAAACAAAGTTGTATGGTTTTTCCATACCACACACACATATATATATACATACATATATATATATATATATATATATATATATATATATATATATATATATATATATATATATATATATATTGTAGTGATATAAAGAAAAATTAAATAGGGAAGCATAAGAGAGAGAAAGAATAAAGAGAAAGAGAGAGAGAAAAAGAATAGAGACAGAGACAGACAGAGAGAGAGAGAGAGAGAGAGAGAGAGAACAACAATTAAGCCTTGGTTGTTATGCATTGCGAGGCTAGAAATGTCAAGTAAGCTAAATAAGCAGGAAACCCTCTTATACGAACTCAAAACAGTGAGCGAGTGTATTGCGCCCAGGGCCATAAAACCAATTGTAAAATCTGGAACCTGTGCCCTCGCGATTCAGCTGACCAAGGATTTCTTAGCACCTCGTCAGAAGTTAACATTCCAGCCATATCTATAATCCCGCCTTCAATAGGAGGCGTTCACATGAATTTACATGAAAAGGGCCTGGACAAAGTGAAGTAGTTCACCATTTCTCCAATTAGACATCCTAGGAAGGTGCTAGTAACACCCCCTCCTGAGGTCATTTCCAATTAAATCCTCTAAGGAGAGATTTTAACAACACCCACAACTGTCCTTCCAAATCAAGTTGTTCGAGGGGAGGCCTTACAGATAAAGTCTTCCAATGAGGAATTTCAAGGGAGGAGATGGAAGATAGCAAGAAGAACCAGGGGTTCCAGAGAAGCCAGAAGCCAGAAGAAGATCATTCGAGTCCCTAGTCACCAATACAAGAAGACGCAGTTCTTCCCCTTGCTTCCATGGTCCCAACCAGCCATAAACTGAACTTTGACTAGCAAGAGTGGTTTCAAGATAGTAAATTGTAACCATAATTGTACTTGTGTATGTACTTAACTTTCATCATTAAAGTAAGAAGCTACCCATTTCGTCTCCATTACGCCTTTCTGGGAGATATAATTACATTTCATATATAACCCTTCTAAATAATAATATCGTGAGCTGCAGACTATGGAAGAGACGCTGTGGACGACTGCTTCGTCGACTTAGAAGAAAGACACAGGTAAGAAGGGAACAATAATATGTCACACAAATTATGAAAATAAACTTGTTCACGACAGTATATTATTTACATATATTATTACAAATGTCCTGTTGACCACTTGTTTTATGCTTTTTCTGTATTAATACTTATATAAGAAATAAAGTAAAATGCTAAAGAACTACAAGAGGTTTGTGTGAAGTTGACTGACGTTTCTCCCACGCCACTCCCTTATCCCTTATGGCCTTCCAGGTGTCAAATGAGCAGGTAATTAAAAAAGTACCACACCAAATCTGATATTCGCCAACGAGGGGGAGTTAGTAACCTTTCTCACACATTAAAGAAAATCTCTTTGAGACTTTACACCCTCCACATATTATTAAACAGTCCCTTGTCAATTTCCCTGAGATCTATTCGAGGGAAATTTCTCCCTGCCTTGTTACCTGCAAACACTACTGTGGGTCACTTCCTTGACCTGTCCCACACCTGCATCTCCACCCTCATAACCTCGCCTCTCAAATCTAATTATCTCACTATTGTTACTTCTATTCCTTGAGCCTTTTACTGGTCAGCTTTCAACGACCTTTCAGGTACCTACCGGGATTATCCGCATGCCCCGAGAAGAGAATAATAGATGGCCTCATTAAGAGGGAACTGTCAAAACGACCACCATCGACGCCGATTTGGTGTAAATACTGGCCCCAACGGGACATCCTTGGCTAGTGTACAATACGACGTCTCCCTGTCGCGTATTCTGTTGGATAGGGACGCTGGTCGAGTCCCCACGAGTCCCTGTGAAGCTGTCACTCTGAAGGTGGCCCTTATCAAACCACCTTGGACCTTGAGCACTGATGACTCTGTGATCCAGATGCGCCTTGGTACTTTTCATCTGATTCCTCTGTGGTGGGGAACTGTATGTGACGCTGCATCCATGGTTATTTCTTCTACAGGAAATTGGCTCTGATCTACTCAAGTCTTGTCCATGGACCAAGATAAAGTGATTGGAAGTTTTTTTGTCCGGCCTCACCATTTTTTGCCATTTACTTGAATTTTTCCACCTGTTCTCTTGTTCTCATATACATTCCCTTTTGAGTTCTCCCTCAGAGATCCTCGTGATTTTGACTGTGGTGTATTTGTTTTATAAGTATTGGAATACCAGAGTTAGTCTTACTTATGTTTCGAGAATAATCAGTGACTGATTATTCTCAGTGTTAAGAAGCAGTGTTGTTGCCTGCTTTTTCATTTTGCGTACGCATTCCAATTTAATTTTCACTCATAATTCCCCAGTATGTTACAACATCCACTGCATTGCAGATCCATGTTGCATGTAACCTGTTGTATGAAATCACCAGTAGATGAACGGTTCCATCTCCTTGCAAACTGCATGTGCCATAGCTGGTCAAGATTTCCGGATTCCCATTGTGAACATTGCTTTGCCTACAGTACTCCATCTTGTACTATCTAAGAATCATATTCCTCTTCTACGAAGTGTGTTAGCCTAGTCAAGCATAGACACATAGCTTGCAGTAGTGTGGCACTCTTGTTTGTTGATTGTCATTTAGCACAG